>NC_088399.1:70390258-70410258 GCF_034236695.1 Oncorhynchus nerka | reverse complement strand
ATAGGGCGGAAAACACAATTGGCCCAGTGTCGTCTGGGTTAGGGGAGGGTTTGGCTGGGGTAGGCCATCATTGTAAATAAGAATTTGTTAACTGACTTGCTTAATTAAATAAATGTAAAATAAAATGAAATAAAAAGTAGAACTCCAGACCAGAACATTTCTGACCTGCAGGAAATGAATGCAAATTAGAAAGAATTGTTTATTTCCTTTTGTTTATTGTCTATTCCATTTGCTTTGGCAGTGTAAACATATGTTTCCCATGCCAATAAAGCCAATAAGTACGTTGTATGCTTATTATGATGATGAAATATCATGGGTGAAGCAGATTGTTGAATGGCCTGACGAATAGAGAAGAGAGTGTTGTCTCCCATTAGAGAGAACAGAAGAGTCACCTCCATCCTTTATTAATTAATAGAACTCATTTTCAGTATGATTTAAGACACCTTTCTCCTCTTCCTGCAAATCTACCCTCTGTCTAAAGGTCCTGTCAACAAGATCGTTTCTGCTGATGCCAATGAAAGATTTATTTGTATTTTATTTTATATTTCTGTATTCTGCGTGAACGTAATTTTTCTCTTTATTTTTCTTTCTTATGAATGTTGCCAGGCGTTATGGAAAAAGAGAGGAAAGGAAACGGCTCCTAAAAAAATGTTGTCTGTGCCTCCACTTCCTCTGGCAGGTAATAGCATCTTTGATTTGAGCCACCACACATGGATGGTCAATGCATGCGAGGTGTTGCTCTCTCTCTGTTTATTTTACTGTGACAAACTGGTGTGCCCTTCCCGGCTTAGTCATTCACCTCAGTGTAAAAGACAAATGTGTCAACAATATTATAACATCTAAAACCCAAGGGAACATTCTGCATCTAGGCAGACATGGGATCTGGATATGGGTTTGTACTTTTGGGAATATTTTATTAGTTCCACTGAGCCAAGCACAGCTGAAGACATGGAATGATTTTTAATACTATCTGAATCCAGGCTGGTTAGCAGTGCCATGTGTCTGATAAGACGTGAGGGTGAAAGTGTGACAATGTGACAGGTATCCTCATGGATAGGGGGCCTGATGGCACACACTGGCTCCTCCTGCTCACACGCTTCCAGCAGGGGACAGTAATGATCCCCATCAATCAGATTGACACCTACCAGACTGGTGGGGAAGAGCAAGAGAGAAAAAGTGTCCTGTGTCTCCATATGGAGCATACCTGGTGATGTTTGATTCCGTTTGGTCAAGCAGGCACAAACAAGCAGTTGGTGACATTCTGGGTACAAGGTTTGCAAGGTGAAATTCCATTATAGAACCCACACATGCAAATACTCCAATGACAATGCTGCTATTCCTGTGTCCTTTCTGACAGTCATATTATTAGATGTATATTGGCTATGCTAACATAACATATGAGGCAAGATGTACCACTCATTTTGAAACATGGAGCTGAGCTCAGTAACAGGAATGTTTGGCCTGATACCGACGAGACGGCCTTTCGGGAGGGCAGAGAACTGGCAGAGTGGTACCAGAAAAACATCTATCCTTCAACGTGAGCAAGACTAAGGAGCTGATCGTGGACTACAGGAAAAAGCGGGCCGAACAAGCCCCTATTAACGGGCCTGTAATGGAGCAGGCCGAGAGTTAAGTACCTTGGTGTCCACATCGACAAAGAACTCTCATGGGTCAAACATACCAAGACAGTCGTGAAGAGGATACGACAACCCCCCCCCCAAGAGACTGACAAGAATTGTCATGGGTCCCCAGAAGGCTTTACAGCTGCACCATCAAGAGCCTCCTGATCGGTTGCAGTCCAAGTTAAACTTCTGCTACCGCACGGTAAGCGGTTCCGGAGTGCCAGGTCTAGGACCAAAAGGCTCCTCAACAGCTTAATGGCATCTCAAGCTATAAGACTGCTGAACAATTCATTTTAAAAAAATGAAAGGGGCTTGCAAGTAAACATTATGGCAAAATTCACACTTGTAGTCAGCGTATGTGACAAGTAGTTTGTCATTTTCTGGATGATCAGACAATGGAAAAAACGTTCATTTACTTTTTTTTGGAGAGGGGGGTTAATGAAATACTTCAGAGAACTTTCAGGAGGGTTTAGTGAGATAGAAAGCAAGTGCATTAGAGTCACCATTAATATTAAGGGCATCAGGCCCAAAACTCTGATTCAGGCTCATTGATTGCAGAGGTCCAGTGATGCAAAAGATCCTGTCAAATGCCAGAGAGCCAACATTTCTTCTACTGGAACAAGCAACCTAACTACCACAACACTGACATCCCTTTGAAGGCATTCAAAACATTTGAAAACAATTAAATAGATAAAGACTAATATGTATTAGTAAATTTTAT
The DNA here is from genome assembly GCF_034236695.1 of Oncorhynchus nerka. Lineage (NCBI taxonomy): Eukaryota > Metazoa > Chordata > Actinopteri > Salmoniformes > Salmonidae > Oncorhynchus > Oncorhynchus nerka. The sequence goes on along the minus strand of NC_088399.1, from coordinate 70,407,915 downwards.
TTAAAACAATTGAAGTAGAGAAGTCTGACAACACTTCCAGGTCACAGCACCTAGAAGACAAAAAGATTAGTAACAAGCATACATGAATGCAAAGACAGGTGCCAAGGCTGCATTTACACAGGCAGCCAAATTCTGATCTTTGACTACGCCAATCGCAAAAAGATCAATGAACTGCCTATGTAAAGCTAAACAGCCCAAATGGCATAAAAATACAGAGAAACTGAAATCTCACCTCAACTGGTGGCTACAGATCCCACTTCGTCATGTTCTGGACTCCCTAAAGCTCTGGACTCAATTTAGGTTGTGCTAGGGCCTTTCTGCTTGGCAGATAGTGGTTTGGCTGTGGCTTGCTGACACTTGAAGAGCTGGGTTGAGTGGCTAGGGGAGGCACTACTCCTACCGAGTAGGGTCTATGAGCCGGTGGATTGTAGATCCGCCGTACAATTCTGGGATGCTGTGCATGGTCAGGGCAAAGCGGCGAGGGTTGATCGAGCTGGCACTGCTGGTCCTGCTCTGGGTAGGGCCATAGCTGCTAGACAAGAGGCTCTGGGTGGGACGTCTGGCAGAGCTAGTTTTGGACTTCACTGCATTGAACAAATAGCTGGGCTGATAGCGTTGACTGGGGACAGGTTTAGAGCCACTTGGCTTCTGGGCTGTGGCAGGAGCATTCTGGATGAATGTTGAAGAACTGGCAGCCTGGGTAGAACTGAAGAGGCTGGAGACTGGCCCACTACTGGCAGCATAGCTGGGCTGGTAGCTCCCCCACTGAGCAGACATTTGTCCGTACTTCCCTTGGGCAGGTTTTGCAAGGAGATTCTGGCTGTATGTTGAACCCCTTCCACCTTGGTTAGAGGTAAACAGGCTTTGGCTTGGTGTTGCACCAAGGTCAGAGCCAGGCTTGTAGGCGCCATAGGAGTTTCCACTAGCTGTAGAGCTGGGGCGAAAAAGACTGGAGCGAGAGGCCAGGCTAGAAGTGGGCATGCCGCGACTTGAGGTAGAGGCTCCATCTATTCTCTGGCCAGAGGTTTGGGCATATTGATTGGAAGTTGAAACACTTCTACTGGCAGAGTTGCTCTGGTATTGCATGACATCTTGGGAGAAGCTAGGCTTGTAGCTGTTTGTTGCACTCCCACCTTCAGTAGAACCAAAACGCAGAGGACCTGGTCTAAATGAAGTTTGTGAAGAACCACTTGAGGGAACTTCACGGTCAGGAGTGGAAATTGACCGGGCAGAGATCTCCATTGGTCCCTTGAAAGCCAGGGAAGGGAAGCTGCTCCCTTGCTTCAGGTCCTGGACATAGTGGGTGAGGGAGGTGGTGTGGGTGGCAGTTTGACCATAGAGGCTGGGGGCTCCTCTACTCAGAGTCTGGCCTTGGTTGGGTTGTCTGGAGGTGGAGAACTTGAATTCACTCTGGGTAGAGCCATAGTTAGGAGTAGATGGTTTCAGGTTAGAGGCAGTTCTACTCTGGACATTAAACACAACATCAGGATTCTGGACTAGTCCAGAGCTGCCGGAGTGAGGCTGTACAGTACGAAGAGTGTTGGCCTGGATTCTCTTTACCTCCCAACTTGAAACTGGCCTTAATGCACTGGGGTCAGTGACACTTTGACCATAGGTTCTGCTGGCCTTGGTTTGATGCTTGTTGTGGCTGACAGAGGATCCACTGGCTATAGAACCAGAGAGGCTAATGTCAGTATTCTTGGCACGGGTCCTCTTACCCTTTGTCTGGGCGGAGGTAAAGCTGCTGGGGATAGATCCAGAGCCCCTTGGGGCTGGCTGGAGGGAGCTTGGAGCAAAGCCTCCGAGTGTGTTGTATCCAGTCCCGCGGTAAGTAGCTTCACTCTGGACCGAACCAGAAGTGTGAGAGGCCGGTCTGAATTGATCCTGGGGATAGCTGCCACCTGTTTGCCTCTGCTCAACTTCCATTCTGGAAGAGCCAGAAACCCATAGCCTCTTAGTCTCTGGGCATCTAAACAGAAGGGAAGTTATAGATTCAGTGCCAAACTTGAAGGTTGGTCTGACAAAAGTGACAACGTTTTGTGTTCATGCCTTACCACGTGGAGCCCATGTAAAACTTGAGTGTTCTGCAAACAATGAGCAAAGGAACACAATCCTGTCAAGAAAAGAAGTTGCCATTACACATCCACATTCCAAATACAAGCAGCAACCTTGCAGTTGACCTGAAACACATTGGTCAAAGAATCTTACCCCAAATTAATTCCAAAAGCCATATCAAAGCCTTAACCCACCAACAGCCCAGACAACGCAATTAGTAGCTCAGTGCCTTACTGCCATGCTTAGTTGACGTACCAGCTTGGTGTGTATTTATTGCCTGAACCTGCAGTTGCCATCCAATCACTGGCTTATTGATTGATCATTCTCAGATGTATGTCTTTGTGGAGCGGACAGATTTTAAAACAACCAAGGTGAGGACAGAGGACGCGAAGAGTTAAGGAAAGACTTTGAAATTCACACAAAGAGGGCTAACGTTATGACACCACAATGACATGCAGATGAACATGATCAATCAATCAAACAGTGATGACAACTGGCTGTTCAGGCTGTAAATATACACTCAGCTGATATATCAACAACTCAAGGCAGTAAGGCAGCGTTTACACAGGCAGCACAATTCTGATCTTGTTTTTCACTAATTAGTCTTTTGACCAATCAGATCTGCTCTGAAAAGAGCTGATTTGAAAAGATCTGATGTGATTGGTCAAAAGACAAATGAGTAAAAAAAAAGGATCTGAATTGGTCTGCCTGTGTAAAAGCAGCCTAAGTTAGCGAGCTGGCAGCTATTGCGTTGTCTCCTCTGTGGGTTCTGTAGAACTTCATTTAAATATAGCTTTTGGAATACATTTTGGTTGCAATGTTTGGGGAAAAAGTGTTTCATATCTACTGAAAAGTTGCTGCTTGTGAAATATGTTGTGTAATTTCTCTCTTGGCTTTTACGTGATTTAACTTGTACAATGTATTCTCTTGACAGGGGATTTGTTTGTTTTGTTCATTGTTTGCAAAAATTCAAATCAAATTTTATTGGTCACATACACATTGTTAGCAGATGTTAATGCGAGTGTAGCGAAATGCTTGTGCTTCTAGTTCTGACTATGCAGTAAAATCTAACTAGTAATCTAACAATTTCAACTACCTTATACAAAAACAACTACCTTATACACACAAATGTAAAGGGATGAATAAGAAACTAAAATGAATGGGAAGTCATTGACACCGTACGAAACATACCACTCAATTCGGCGTTGTTTCAATCAAAGTTGATTGCAAATGCCATATGGCAAATGCCAAGTGTAGCATTCCAAAAATCCAACAGATGGCGAGTGCGCTCCACTGTGATTTTTCATATTGCAAATGTAACACAAGTCAAGACCCAAGAGTAAAATTTTGAAAAATTGAACACTCCCTTAAAAAAGTGCTTTCTGGACTGTTTATCGAAATTCTTTCGATTTTGTGTCAATTACTCATGTGTAAGAACTGTATGAATATACTTTTGTCATATTTCATTTTTTTTTAACTTGTCCATAGGGCATATGTTTTGTCCATTTGCAATATGATTTCATAGGAAGTCAAAAGTCACTGTTTTTTTTTTTTTTTTTTTGCCAAAGGCCATAAGAAATGTCCAAGTGCAATATTAAAGTTTTGAAAGTGGCAAATCAGGATGTTACAAACCCAAAAGTCAGTGAACCATGTCCAAAAGGCATTTATTCTGCCAAAATTATATATAGCACTATGTTAAGCCATGAATCAACCTAGATGGTCTATTTGTCATATATGATGAGGGAGTTTCAGCTCGATAGGTCATTCGGTGCCCGAGCAAGACCTTAATTGGTGCTGAAAATCCACTTTTTTCCATGCCTTGCTACGGGGTGGGGTCCCTGAATGAGCTATCGGGCAGAAACGTTGAGGTCCGTCTCTATGGGCCGAGCCGGTTTCAATGGACCTAGTCTTGTGACTCTGGGACTTACCTAATGTCGTCATTTCCGTAATGGTCAAAGTGAATTGAAGTCATTTCAAATGTATGAGGCTGTTTCTAGGTCAAGGAACCTTCTAGAGCCCCATAACTCACCACGCACTATCGACCTGAGCTGTAGAACAGGTTTCTAAAGTTTCAGAACTCTAGGTCTGACGGTTCTTTAATAGTTTGAACAAAGTTAACTATTGCAGGCTCTGTCTATCTCTACACACCACACTGTGTCCCTCCGTCCAAGCTGTGTGTGTGTGTGTGTGTGTGTGAGAACTTTTCTTTGACATCTGTTGGGGAAAATGACTGATTTACAGTTCATGAGTGTTGCTTAATCACACATATGAAGTTTTAAAAAGATCTGACCTTTTTAACCCTTCGAAACAGCGCATATGACACCATTTGAAGGCACTTCCGGTTGGCACAGGAAGCTGAACGTGAACACATATCCTCATTGGGGTAGGCTCTTACAGAATCCTGAGTTTTAAGTCTTTATGTTTAGAATTGACTGATCTACACAGGGTTGAATGCAGTGATTTTCATAATTGCAAGTTATGTATATCAAAACACTTTTAGGGTGAATTAATCACTTACGGTTGCTTCAGGAAGCTTAGGATCAACACAGGTAGACCTCATAGTGGCCTGATGGATTGTCATGGAAGACAGGTTCATAAGACATTCATAACCCACATGGGCTTCAGGTTGAATTTAGTGGTGCAGGCAATGTATTACTATGGGGAGAGAAGTCAATGAAAACTGTTTGATGTAAACACCTTCTTTTAACTTTTAAGAGTTAATGCCACATGGTCAAGTTTAGGCTTGCACCGATCGGGAGGACCTCAGGAATGTTCCCGAGGTAGATTTTTGCTTCTAACCCTAACTGTTCTCCCGCTGTCACCCAAAAGCCCCTGCAATTTAGGGCCAGGCTTCATTATGAGCTCAGACCGAGCAAGCTACGGTCTAGCGGGGCATCTCGTTGAACTCGGCACAGCCTAGAGATTATGTTAATGCCATTGCAGGCTCTGAGTGTCTTTAAGCACCGCACTTTGTCACTCCATCCTTGCTGCGTGTGTGTGTGTGTGTGTGTGTGTGTGTGTGTGTGTGTGTGTGTGTGTGTGACAGAGCTTTTCTTTGACATCTGTTGGGAGAAATGACTGATTTACAGTTCATGAGGGTGGCCTAATAACCAATATGAAGTTTTGAAAAGATCAGACCTTTTTAACCCTTCGAAACAGCACCTATGACAACATTTTACGGCACTTCCGGTTTACACAGGAAGCTGAAAGTAAACACATATCCTCCTTGGGGTAGGCACTTATATAATATTGAGTTTTAAGTCTTTATGTTAAGAACCGACCTATTTACAGAGGGTTGAATGAGTGTGTGTTATTTCAGAAAATCACAGAAATCTCGCATAGCTCGGAAACACAATTGAAAAAGATTCATCTGAACAAGCTGCAACTGGATCTGTAACTTAAAAAGAAAAGAAAAACAATTTGACATTGTACGATTTCTCTTAAATTACAATAGATAAATGGCTGGTTCTTTTTTTATTGACACCGTAGGTTCATTTACTTTGATGTGAAGCGGAGAAATTATTGCTCTATTTTCATTTTTGACCTTTAATCATGTTGAGGCCTGGACGCCATCTTGTTCGGGGCCAACTGCCCATTATGCCAAACCTATGCTCACCAAGTTTCTTCTTCAAGTCTTTTCCGTTTAGGAGATAAGGCCACGTCGTGATTGGTGATGTTTTGTACATTTGCAATATGATTCTACTCGTCCTCTTGTGGGATTTACCGGGACAGCGGAAAAATGACCAAAATTTGAACGTTTTATTAAACGAAAACCGATTGTCCGAGAGACTTCGTTTGATGACTTCCTGGAAGATCCGGCCCTGCTGCACGGCCCGACGCTGTCCTCCAATTTTAGAAATGTTGTCGGACGTCTAGTAAGGGGCCGTACATTTGCAATGTGGACTTTCTCACTAACCATATGGCAAATGTCAAAATGTTCCCTTAGGTATGTGAAGTCCAACCCTAGGTCTGCCGTCCTACCCAAATCAAATCAAATCAAATTTATTTATATAGCCCTTCGTACATCAGCTGATATCTCAAAGTGCTGTACAGAAACCCAGCCTAAAACCCCAAACAGCAAACAATGCAGGTGTAAAAGCACGGTGGCTAGGAAAACTCCCTAGAAAGACCAAAACCTAGGAAGAAACCTAGAGAGGAACCAGGCTATGTGGGTGGCCAGTCCTCTTCTGACTGTGCCGGGTAGAGATTATAACAGAACATGACCAAGATGTTCAAATGTTCATAAATGACCAGCATGGTCGAATAATAATAAGGCAGAACAGTTGAAACTGGAGCAGCACAGTCAGGTGGACTGGGGACAGCAAGGAGTCATCATGTCAGGTAGTCCTGGGGCACGGTCCTAGGGCTCAGGTCCTCCGAGAGAGAAAGAAAGAGAGAATTAGAGAGAGCATATGTGGGGTGGCCAGTCCTCTTCTGGCTGTGCCGGGTGGAGATTATAACAGAACGTGGCCAAGATGTTCAAATGTTCATAAATGACCAGCATGGTTGAATAATAGTAAGGCAGAACAGTTGAAACTGGAGCAGCAGCATGGCCAGGTGGACTGGGGACAGCAAGGAGTCATCATGTCAGGTAGTCCTGGGACATGGTCCTAGGGCCCAGGCCAGTTGAAACTGGAGCAGCAGCATGGCCAGGTGGACTGGGGACAGCAAGGAGTCATCATGTCAGGTAGTCCTGGGGCATGGTCCTAGGGCTCAGGTCCTCCGAGAGAGAGAAAGAAAGAGAGAAGGAGAGAATTAGAGAACGCACACTTAGATTCACACAGGACACCGAATAGGACAGGAGAAGTACTCCAGATATAACAAACTGACCCTAGCCCCCCGACACATAAACTACTGCAGCATAAATACTGGAGGCTGAGACAGGAGGGGTCAGGAGACACTGTGGCCCCATCCGAGGACACCCCCGGACAGGGCCAAACAGGAAGGATATAACCCCACCCACTTTGCCAAAGCACAGCCCCCACACCACTAGAGGGATATCTTCAACCACCAACTTACCATCCTGAGACAAGGCCGAGTATAGCCCACAAAGATCTCCGCCACGGCACAACCCAAGGGGGGCGCCAACCCAGACAGGCTGACCACAACAGTGAATCAACCCACCCAGGTGACGCACCCCCCCCAGGGACGGCATGAGAGAGCCCCAGTAAGCCAGTGACTCAGCCCCCGTAGCAGGGTTAGAGGCAGAGAATCCCAGTGGAAAGAGGTGAACCGGCCAGGCAGAGACAGCAAGGGCGGTTCGTTGCTCCAGAGCCTTTCCGTTCACCTTCCCACTCCTGGGCCAGACTACACTCAATCATATGACCCACTGAAGAGATGAGTCTTCAGTAAAGACTTAAAGGTTGAGACCGAGTTTGCGTCTCTGACATGGGTAGGCAGACCGTTCCATAAAAATGGAGCTCTATAGGAGAAAGCCCTGCCTCCAGTTGTTTGCTTAGAAATTCTAGGGACAATTAAGAGGCCTGCGTCTTGTGACCGTAGCGTACGTGTAGGTATGTACGGCAGGACCAAATCAGAGAGATAGGTAGGAGCAAGCCCATGTAATGCTTTGTAGGTTAGCAGTAAAACCTTGAAATCAGCCCTTGCTTTGACAGGAAGCCAGTGTAGAGAGGCTAGCACTGGAGTAATATGATCAAATTTTTTGGTTCTAGTCAGGATTCTAGCAGCCGTATTTAGCACTAACTGAAGTTTATTTAGTGCTTTATCCGGGTAGCCGGAAAGTAGAGCATTGCAGTAGTCTAACCTAGAAGTGACAAAAGCATGGATTAATTTTTCTGCATCATTTTTGGACAGGAAGTTTCTGATTTTTGCAATGTTACGTAGATGGAAAAAGCTGTCCTCGAAATGGTCTTGATATGTTCTTCAAAAGAGAGATCAGGGTCCAGAGTAACGCCGAGGTCCTTCACAGTTTTATTTGAGACGACTGTACAACCATTAAGATTAATTGTCAGATTCAACAGAAGATCCTTTTGTTTCTTGGGACCTAGAACAAGCATCTCTGTTTTGTCCGAGTTTAATAGTAGAAAGTTTGCAGCCATCCACTTCCTTATGTCTGAAACACATGCTTCTAGCGAGGGCAATTTTGGGGCTTCACCATGTTTCATTGAAATGTACAGCTGTGTGTCATCCGCATAGCAGTGAAAGTTAACATTATGTTTTCGAATAACATCCCCAAGAGGTAAAATATATAGTGAAAACAATAGTGGTCCTAAAACGGAACCTTGAGAACACCAAAATTTACAGTTGATTTGTCAGAGGACAAACCATTCACAGAGACAAACTGATATCTTTCCGACAGATAAGATCTAAACCAGGCCAGAACATGTCCGTGTAGACCAATTTGGGTTTCCAATCTCTCCAAAAGAATGTGGTGATCGATGGTATCAAAAGCAGCACTAAGGTCTAGGAGCACGAGGACAGATGCAGAGCCTCGGTCCGATGCTATTAAAATGTAATTTACCACCTTCACAAGTGCCGTCTCAGTGCTATGATGGGGTCTAAAACCAGACTGAAGCAATTTCATATACATTGTTTGTCTTCAGGAAGGCAGTGAGTTGCTGCGCAACAGCCTTCTCTAAAATTTTTGAGAGGAATGGAAGATTCGATATAGGCCGATAGTTTTTTATATTTTCTGGGTCAAGGTTTGGCTTTTTTTTCAAGAGAGGCTTTATTACTGCCACTTTTAGTGAGTTTGGTACACATCCAGTGGATAGAGAGCCTTTTATTATGTTCAACATAGGAGGGCCAAGCACAGGAAGCAGCTCTTTCAGTAATTTAGTTGGAATAGGGTCCAGTATGCAGCTTGAAGGTTTAGAGGCCATGATTATTTTCATCATTGTGTCAAGAGATATAGTACTAAAAGACTTGAGCGTCTCTCTTGATCCTAGGTCCTGGCAGAGTTGTGCAGACTCAGGACAACTGAGGTTTGGAGGAATACGCAGGTTTAAAGAGGAGTCCGTAATTTGCTTTCTAATAATCATAATCTTTTCCTCAAAGAAGTTCATGAATTTATCACTGCTAAAGTGAAAGTCATCCTCTCTTGGGGAATGCTGCTTTTTAGTTAGCTTTGCGACAGTATCAAAAATAAATTTCGGATTGTTCTTATTTTCCTCAATTAAGTTAGAAAAATAGGATGATCGAGCAGCAGTAAGGGCTCTTCGGTACTGCATGGTACCGTCTTTCCAAGCTAGTCGGAAGACTTCCAGTTTGGTGTGGCGCCATTTCCGTCCCAATTTTCTGGAAGCTTGCTTCAGAGCTCAGGTATTTTCTGTGTACCAGGGAGCTAGTTTCTTATGAGAAATGTTTTTAGTTTTTAGGGGTGCAACTGCATCTAGGGTATTGCGCAAGGTTAAATTGAGATCCTCAGTTAGGTGGTTAACTGATTTTTGTCCTCTGGCGTCCTTGGGTAGGCAGAGGGAGTCTGGACGGGCATCAAGGAATCTTTGTGTTGTCTGTGAATTTATAGCACGACTTTGATGTTCCTTGGTTGGGGTCTGAGCAGATTATTTGTTGCAATTGCAAACGTAATAAAATGGTGGTCCGATAGTCCAGGATTATGAGGAAAACATTAAGATCCACAACATTTATTCCATGGGACAAAACTAGGTCCAGCGTATGACTGTGACAGTGAGTGGGTCCAGAGACATGTTGGACAAAACCCAGTGAGTCGATGATGGCTCCGAAAGCCTTTTGGAGTGAGTCTGTGGACTTTTCCATGTGAATATTAAAGTCACCAAAGATTAGAATATTATCTGCTATGACTACAAGGTCCGATAGGAATTCAGGAAACTTTTCAATTTGTCAGAGCTAATGGTGGGAAGTCATGCCTCAGACCCCGTAACGGGAGGAGTAGAGACCAGAGAAGACTCGGCCTCTGACTCCGACCCGCTGCTTACTGGGGAAAACCGGTTGAAAGTTTCTGTCGGCTGAATGAGCGACACCGGTTGAGCGTTCCGACAGCATTTCCTTCCAGAAACCGTGAGAAAGTTGTCCGGCTGCGGGGACTGTGCCAGGGATTTCTACAACTATCTGTACTTACTGGTGGCACAGACGCTGTTTCATCCTTTCCTACACTGAAATTACCCTTGCCTAACGATTGCGTCTGAAGCTGGGCTTGCAGCACAGCTATCCTCGCCGTAAGGCGAGTACAGCGACTGCAATTAGAAGGCATCATGTTAATGTTACTACTTAGCTTCGGCTGTTGGAGGTCCTGACGAATCGTGTCCAGATAAAGCGTCCGGAGTGAAAAAGTTGAGGAAAAATAAATAAATATATGAACGGTAATTAAAAAGTGAAACCGTAAAGTTGTCAGGTAGCAAAATAGGTTGGCAACAAAACGCACAGCAACTCGAAAACAAGCCTGGAAGATAAATAGCTGGTTCTTTTTTTATTGACACCGTAGGTTCATTTACTTTGATGTGAAGCGGAGAAATTATTGCTCTATTTTCATTTTTGACCTTTAATCATGTTGAGGCCTGGACGCCATCTTGTTCGGGGCCAACTGCCCATTATGCCAAACCTATGCTCACCAAGTTTATTCTTCAAGTCTTTTCCGTTTAGGAGATAAGGCCACGTCGTGATTGGTGATGTTTTGTACATTTGCAATATGATTCTACTCGTCCTCTTGTGGGATTTACCGACAGCGGAAAATGACCAAAATTTGAACGTTTTATTAAACGAAACCGAATGTCCGAGAGACTTCGCACATGACTTCCTGGAAGATCCGCCCTGCTGCACGGCCCGACGCTGTCCTCCAATTTTAGAAATGTTGTCGGACGTCTAGTAAGGGGCCGACATTTGCAATGTGGACTTTCTCACTAACCATATGGCAAATGTCAAAATGTTCCCTTAAGGTAAGTGAAGTCCAACCCTAGGTCTGCCGCCGGCCCTACCCAAAGCCTCTCCTCTAGAAGCTATGGCCTTACCAAGTGTGGGACTAGCAGTGGTACCTCCACCACCCTCAACGCCCGCCCTGGCCACCATCCACAACATCGCAGAATACTACGGTGGAGCTTGTGTCTGTCGCCCTCGAAGTAGTGCCTCTCCCCTAGCCACTCCAAACCCAGCTCTGCAAGTGTCAGCAAGCCACAGCCAAAACACACTGCACCTGCCAAGCAGAAAGCCCCAGCCCCAGCATTACCTATTAGTTGTGGTATTAGTAAACACAATTGGCCCAGCGTCGTCCGGGTTAGGGGAGGGTTTGGCTGGGGTAGGCCATCATTGTAAATAAGAATTTGTTCTTAACTGACTTGCTTAATTAAATAAATGTAAAATAAAATGAAATAAAAAGTAGAACACCAGACCAGAACATTTCTGACCTGCAAGAAATGAATGCAAATTAGAAAGAATTGTTTATTTCCTTGTTTATTGTCTATTCCATTTGCTTTGGCAGTGTAAACATATGTTTCCCATGCCAATAAAGCCAATAAGTACGTTGTATGCTTATTATGATGATGAAATATCATGGGTGAAGCAGATTGTTGAATGGCCTGACGAATAGAGAAGAGAGTGTTGTCTCCTCATTAGAGAGAACAGAAGAGTCACCTCCATCCTTTATTAATTAATAGAACTCATTTTCAGTATGATTTAAGACACCTTTCTCCTCTTCCTGCAAATCTACCCTCTGTCTAAAGGTCCTGTCAACAAGATCGTTTCTGCTGATGCCAATGAAAGATTTATTTGTATTTTATTTTATATTTCTGTATTCTGCGTGAACGTAATTTTTCTCTTTATTTTTCTTTCTTATGAATGTTGCCAGGCGTTATGGAAAAGAGAGGAAAGGAAACGGCTCCTAAAAAATGTTGTCTGTGCCTCCACTTCCTCTGGCAGGTAATAGCATCTTTGATTTGAGCCACCACACATGGATGGTCAATGCATGCGAGGTGTTGCTCTCTCTGTTTATTTTACTGTGACAAACTGGTGTGCCCTTCCCCGGCTTAGTCATTCACCTCAGTGTAAAAGACAAATGTGTCAACAATATTATAACATCTAAAACCCAAGGGAACATTCTGCATCTAGGCAGACATGGGATCTGGATATGGGTTTGTACTTTTGGGAATATTTTATTAGTTCCACTGAGCCAAGCACAGCTGAAGACATGGAATGATTTTTAATACTATCTGAATCCAGGCTGGTTAGCAGTGCCATGTGTCTGATAAGACGTGAGGGTGAAAGTGTGACAGGTATCCTCATGGATAGGGGGCCTGATGGCACACACTGGCTCCTCCTGCTCACACGCTTCCAGCAGGGGACAGTAATGATCCCCATCAATCAGATTGACACCTACCAGACTGGTGGGGAAGAGCAAGAGAGAAAAAGTGTCCTGTGTCTCCATATGGAGCATACCTGGTGATGTTTGATTCAGTTTGGTCAAGCAGGCACAAACAAGCAGTTAGTGACATTCTGGGTACAAGGTTTGCAAGGTGAAATTCCATTATAGAACCCACACATGCAAATACTCCAATGACAATGCTGCTATTCCTGTGTCCTTTCTGACAGTCATATTATTAGATGTATATTGGCTATGCTAACATAACATATGAGGCAAGATGTACCACTCATTTTGAAACATGGAGCTGAGCTCAGTAACAGGAATGTTTGGCCTGATACCGACAGACGGCCTTTCGGGAGGGCAGAGAACTGGCAGAGTGGTACCAGAAAAAACATCTATCCTTCAACGTGAGCAAGACTAAGGAGCTGATCGTGACTACAGGAAAAGCGGCCGAACAAGCCCCTATTAACGGGCCTGTAATGGAGCAGGCCGAGAGTTAAGTACCTTGGTGTCCACATCGACAAAGAACTCTCATGGGTCAAACATACCAAGACAGTCGTGAAGAGGATACGACAACCCCCAAGAGACTGACAAGAATTGTCATGGGTCCCCAGAAGGCTTTACAGCTGCACCATCAAGAGCCTCCTGATCAGTTGCAGTCCAAGTTAAACTTCTGCTACCGCACGGTAAGCGGTTCCGGAGTGCCAGGTCTAGGACCAAAAGGCTCCTCAACAGCTTAATGGCATCTCAAGCTATAAGACTGCTGAACAATTCATTTTAAAAAATGAAAGGGGCTTGCAAGTAAACATTATGGCAAAATTCACACTTGTAGTCAGCGTATGTGACAAGTAGTTTGTCATTTTCTGGATGATCAGACAATGGGAAAAAAACGTTCATTTACTTTTTTGGAGAGGGGGGGGGGGGTTAATGAAATACTTCAGAGAACTTTCAGGAGGGTTTAGTGAGATAGAAAGCAAGTGCATTAGAGTCACCATTAATATTAAGGGCATCAGGCCCAAAACTCTGATTCAGGCTCATTGATTGCAGAGGTCCAGTGATGCAAAAGATCCTGTCAAATGCCAGAGAGCCAACATTTCTTCTACTGGAACAAGCAACCTAACTACCACAACACTGACATCCCTTTGAAGGCATTCAAAACATTTGAAAACAATTAAATAGATAAAGACTAATATGTATTAGTAAATTTTATTTAAAACAATTGAAGTAGAGAAGTCCTGACAACACTTCCAGGTCACAGCACCTAGAAGACAAAAAGATTAGTAACAAGCATACATGAATGCAAAGACAGGGTGCCAAGGCTGCATTTACACAGGCAGCCAAATTCTGATCTTTGACTACGCCAATCGCAAAGATCAATGAACTGCCTATGTAAAGCTAAACAGCCCAAATGGCATAAAAATACAGAGAAACTGAAATCTCACCTCAACTGGTGGCTACAGATCCCACTTCGTCATGTTCTGGACTCCCTAAAGCTCTGGACTCAATTTAGGTTGTGCTAGGGCCTTTCTGCTTGGCAGATAGTGGTTTGGCTGTGGCTTGCTGACACTTGAAGAGCTGGGCTGAGTGGCTAGGGAGGCACTACTCCTACCGAGTAGGGTCTATGAGCCGGTGGATTGTAGATCCGCCGTACAATTCTGGGATGCTGTGCATGGTCAGGGCAAAGCTGGTGAGGGTTGATCGAGCTGGCACTGCTGGTCCTGCTCTGGGTAGGGCCATAGCTGCTAGACAAGAGGCTCTGGGTGGGACGTCTGGGTGGAGCTAGTTTTGGACTTCACTGCATTGAACAAATAGCTGGGCTGATAGCGTTGACTGGGGACAGGTTTAGAGCCACTTGGCTTCTGGGCTGTGGCAGGAGCATTCTGGATGAATGTTGAAGAACTGGCAGCCTGGGTAGAACTGAAGAGGCTGGAGACTGGCCCACTACTGGCAGCATAGCTGGGCTGGTAGCTCCCCCACTGAGCAGACATTTGTCCGTATTTCCCTTGGGCAGGTTTTGCAAGGAGATTCTGGCTGTATGTTGAACCCCTTCCACCTTGGTTAGAGGTAAACAGGCTTTGGCTTGGTGTTGCACCAAGGTCAGAGCCAGGCTTGTAGGCGCCTATAGGAGTTTCCACTAGCTGTAGAGCTGGGGCGAAAAAGACTGGAGCGAGAGGCCAGGCTAGAAGTGGGCATGCCGCGACTTGAGGTAGAGGCTCCATCTATTCTCTGGCCAGAGGTTTGGGCATATTGATTGGAAGTTGAAACACTTCTACTGGCAGAGTTGCTCTGTATTGCATGACATCTTGGGAGAAGCTAGGCTTGTAGTTGCTTGTTGCACTCCCACCTTCAGTAGAACCAAAACGCAGAGGACCTGGTCTAAATGAAGTTTGTGAAGAACCACTTGAGGAACTTCACGGTCAGGAGTGGAAATTGACCGGGCAGAGATCTCCATTGGTCCCTTGAAAGCCAGGGAAGGGAAGCTGCCCTGCTTCAGGTCCTGGACATAGTGGGTGAGGGAGGTGGTGTGGGTGGCAGTTTGACCATAGAGGCTGGGGGCTCCTCTACTCAGAGTCTGGCCTTGGTTGGGTTGTCTGAGGTGGAGAACTTGAATTCACTCTGGGTAGAGCCATAGTTAGGAGTAGATGGTTTCAGGTTAGAGGCAGTTCTACTCTGACATTAAACACAACATCAGGATTCTGGACTAGTCCAGAGCTGCCGGAGTGAGGCTGTACAGTGCGAAGAGTGTTGGCCTGGATTCTCTTTACCTCCCAACTTGAAACTGGCCTTAATGCACTGGGGTCATGACACTTTGACCATAGGTTCTGCTGGCCTTGGTTTGATGCTTGTTGTGGCTGACAGAGGATCCACTGGCTATAGAACCAGAGAGGCTAATGTCAGTATTCTTGGCACGGGTCCTCTTACCCTTTGTCTGGGCGGAGGTGTAAAGCTGCTGGGGATAGATCCAGAGCCCCTTGGGGCTGGCTGGAGGGAGCTTGGAGCAAAGCCTCCGAGTGTGTTGTATCCAGTCCCGCGGTAAGTAGTTTCACTCTGGACCGAACCAGAAGTGTGAGAGGCCGGTCTGAATTGATCCTGGGATAGCTGCCACCTGTTTGCCTCTGCTCAACTTCCATTCTGGAAGAGCCAGAAAACCCATAGCCTCTTAGTCTCTGGGCATCTAAACAGAAGGGAAGTTATAGATTCAGTGCCAAACTTGAAGGTTGGTCTGACAAAAGTGACAACGTTTTGTGTTCATGCCTTACCACGTGGAGCCCATGTAAAACTTGAGTGTTCTGCAAACAATGAGCAAAGGAACACAATCCTGTCAAGAAAAGAAGTTGCCATTACACATCCACATTCCAAATACAAGCAGCAACCTTGCAGTTGACCTGAAACACATTGGTCAAAGAATCTTACCCCAAATTAATTCCAAAAGCCATATCAAAGCCTTAAACCACCAACAGCCCAGACAAAGCAATTAGTAGCTCAGTGCCTTACTGCCATGCTTAGTTGACGTACCAGCTTGGTGTGTATTTATTGCCTGAACCTGCAGTTGCCATCCAATCACTGGCTTATTGATTGATCATTCTCAGCTGTATGTCTTTGTGGAGCGGACAGATTTTAAAACAACCAAGGTGAGGACAGAGGACGCGAAGAGTTAAGGAAAGACTTTTGAAATTCACACAAAGAGGGCTAACGTTATGACACCACAATGACATGCAGATGAACATGATCAATCAATCAAACAGTGATGACAACTGGCTGTTCAGGCTGTAAATATACACTCAGCTGATATATCAACAACTCAAGGCAGTAAGGCAGCGTTTACACAGGCAGCACAATTCTGATCTTGTTTTTCACTAATTAGTCTTTTGACCAATCAGAACTGCTCTGAAAAAGAGCTGATTTGAAAAGATCTGATGTGATTGGTCAAAAGACAAATGAGTAAAAAAGGATCTGAATTGGTCTGCCTGTGTAAAAGCAGCCTAAGCTAGCGAGCTGGCAGCTATTGCGTTGTTTCCTCTGTGGGTTCTGTAGAACTTCATTTAAATATAGCTTTTGGAATACATTTTGGTTGCAATGTTTGGGGAAAAAGTGTTTCATATCTACTGAAAAGTTGCTGCTTGTGAAATATGTTGTGTAATTTCTCTTGGCTTTTACGTGATTTAACTTGTACAATGTATTCTCTTGACAGGGGATTTGTTTGTTTTGTTCATTGTTTGCAAAAATTCAAATCAAATTTTATTGGTCACATACACATTGTTAGCAGATGTTAATGCAGTGTAGCGAAATGCTTGTGCTTCTAGTTCTGACTATGCAGTAAAAATCTAACTAGTAATCTAACAATTTCAACTACCTTATACAAAAACAACTACCTTATACACACAAATGTAAAGGGATGAATAAGAAACTAAAATGAATGGGAAGTCATTGACACCGCATTAAACATACCACTCAATTCGGCGTCGTTTCAATCAAAGTTGATTGCAAATGCCATATGGCAAATGCCAAGTGTAGCATTCCAAAATCCAGTGCGCCCACTGTGATTTTTCATATTGCAAATGTAACAAGTCAAGACCCAAGAGTAAAATTTTGAAAATTGAACACTCCTTAAAAGTGCTTTCTGGACTGTTTATCGAAATTCTTTCGATTTTGTGTCAATTACTCATGTGTAAGAACTGTATGAATATACTTTTGTCATATTTCATTTTTTTAACTTGTCCATAGGGCATATGTTTTGTCCATTTGCAATATGATTTCAGCAGGAAGTCAAAAGTCACTGTTTTTTTGCCAAAGGCCATAAGAAGTGTCCAGCGTAATATTAAAGATTTGAAAGTGGCAAATCAGGATGTTACAAACCCAAAAGTCCAGTGAACCATGTCCAAAAGGCATTTATTCTGCCAAAATTATATATAGCACTATGTTGCCATGAATCAACCTAGATGGTCTATTTGTCATATATGAGAGGAGTTTCAGCTCGATAGGTCATTCGGTGCCCGAGCAAGACCTAATTGGTGCTGAAATCCACTTTTTTTCCATGCCTTGCTACGGGGTGGGGTCCCTGAATGAGCTATCGGGCAGAAACGTTGGGGTCCGTCTCCTATGGGCCGAGCCGGTTTCAATGGGACCTAGTCTTGTGACTCTGGGACTTATCTAAATGTCAGTCATTTCCGTAATGGTCAAAGTGAATTGAAGTCATTTCAAATGTATGAGGCTGTTTCTCGGTCAAGGAACCTTCTAGAGCCCCATAACTCACCACGCACTATCGACCTGAGCTGTAGAACAGGTTTCTAAAGTTTCAGAACTCTAGGTC
>NC_088399.1:70291212-70390158 GCF_034236695.1 Oncorhynchus nerka | reverse complement strand
AAATGACTATGCATGCCAGTAGGACACTATATAGAAAATAGGGTGCATTTCAGACCAAGCCATTGAGTTTTGTTCTATTCTCTCTACCAGCAGCAAACCACCGCAAAACCAAGCTGACACATAGGCTTTTATTCAAATATATATATAAAAAAGAAAAACCTCATTCAAATATGCTATTAGAATTTCAAGTTTGGTTGAAAGGATTCTACACAATGTCCAGGCTTTATATTCAACTAAAAGAACATGCAATAAAAAATGTAAACTTCAAATGGAGACATAAATAAGAAATGTGTTCTTTGTTGCTATGTTCTCTCTCTCTAGTTTTCACACACCAGACTAAACATTAGCCTGGTACCAATTACCAAGGTTAGGTTTCTCACTGTGACTTTAGACATCATGACAGAAACATCACAGATCAAAGAGAACCTCCTTCATTTGTACGCCCAACACATCCCATTTAGGTCAACTATCACTTCACAAATTGGTAAAAAAAAACAACAGATAACAGCAGAGAAATGAATTATAATTTAAGTGTATAACAAATACTTTAACCTGAGTGGTTTGAGCCCTGAATTTTGATTGGCTGAAAGCCATGGTATATCAGACCGTATACCACGGGTATGACAAAACATTTTGTTTTACTGCTCTATTTATGTTGGTAACAAGTTTATAATAGCAATAAGGCTCCTCGGGGGTTTGTGCTATATGGCCAATATACCACAGCTAATTTATATTTGTTGTGTTGTGCCTAAGCTGTGGTATATTGGCCATATACCACACCTCCTCTGGCCTTATTGCTTAAGTATATTTCTGTTGTAAGAAGGAAGGTAACAACAGTTCCTTCACTGCACTGGTTAATAAGAGCAGAGCAGGCCTCGGCGTCTGAATTAAACTGCTGCTGCCTGCTCTGTTGCTGGCATTCCAGGCTCATCTGTATCCTATCACTGAAAAGTCCCCTGAACAGAAACAGCTTCAGCTCCACCCAGGCTTTCCTTCCTTTAGGGAACGGCTGTTATCTTCGAGGAGGGATCGCTTTTGGCTCAGCCCCATGCACCCCCAGGCCCTTCTTCAGCCCCAGCCTCAGCCCTATAGCCTCAGCCCTATAGCCCCAGCCTCAGCCTTATAGCCTCAGCCCTATAGCCCCAGCCTCAGCCTTATAGCCTCAGCCCCAGCCTCAGTCCTATAGCCTCAGCCCTATAGCCCCAGCCTCAGCCCTATAGCCCCAGCATCAGCCCTATAGCCCCTGCCTCAGCCCTATAGCCCCAGCATCTGCCCTATAGCCCCAGCCCTATAGCCCCTGCCTCAGCCCTATAGCCCCAGCATCAGCCCTATAACCCTGCCTCAGTCCTATAGCCCCAGCACTATAGCCCCAGCCTCAGCCCTATAGCCCCAGCCTCAGCACTATAGCCCCAGCACTATAGCCTCAGCCCTATAGCCCCAGACCTATATCCCCTGCTTCAGTCCTATAGCCCCAGCACTATAGCACCAGCACTATAGCCCCAGCCCTATAGCCCTAGCCCTATAGCCCCAGCACTATAGCCCCAGCCCTATAGCCTCAGCCCTATAGCCCCAGCCCTATAGCCTCAGCCCTATAGCCCCAGCCTCAGCCCTATAGCCTCAGCCCTATAGCCCCAGCACTATAGCCTCAGCCCTATAGCCTCAGCCTCATAGCCCCAGCCTCAGCCCTATAGCCCCAGCCCATATAGCCTCAGTCCTATAGCCCCAGCACTATAGCCCCAGCCCTATAGCCTCAGCCCTATAGCCCCAGCCCTATAGCCTCAGCCCTATAGCCCCTGTCTCAGCCCCTGCCCTATAGCCCCTGCCTCAGCCCTATAGCCCCAGTTCCAGCCCTATAGCTCCAGCCCTGCCCTATAGCCCCTGCCTCAGCCCTATAGCCCCTGTCTCAGCCCCGGCCCTATAGCCCCAGCCCTATAGTCCCAGCCCTATAGCCCCTGCCTCAGCCCTATAGCCCCAGTTCCAGCCCTATAGCTCCAGCCCTGCCCTATAGCCCCTGCCTCAGCCCTATAGCCCCTGCCTCAGCCCTATAGCCCCAGTTCCAGCCCTATAGCCCCTGCCTCAGCCCTATAGCCCCAGCATCAGCCCTATAGCCTCAGCCCTATAGCCCCAGCACTATAGCCTCAGCCCTATAGCCTCAGCCTCATAGCCCCAGCCTCAGCCCTATAGCCTCAGCCCTATAGCCCCAGCCCATATAGCCTCAGTCCTATAGCCCCAGCACTATAACCCCAGCCCTATAGCCTCAGCCCTATAGCCTCAGCCCTATAGCCCCTGTCTCAGCCCCGGCCCTATAGCCCCTGCCTCAGCCCTATAGCCCCAGTTCCAGCCCTATAGCTCCAGCCCTGCCCTATAGCCCCTGCCTCAGCCCTATAGCCCCTGCCTCAGCCCTATAGCCCCTGTCTCAGCCCCGGCCCTATAGCCCCAGCCCTATAGTCCCAGCCCTATAGCCCCTGCCTCAGCCCTATAGCCCCAGTTCCAGCCCTATAGCTCCAGCCCTGCCCTATAGCCCCTGCCTCAGCCCTATAGCCCCTGCCTCAGCCCTATAGCCCCAGTTCCAGCCCTATAGCCCCTGCCTCAGCCCTATAGCCCCAGCATCAGCCCTATAGCCCCTGCCTCAGTCCTATAGCCCCAGCACTATAGCCCCAGCCTCAGCCCTATAGCCCCAGCCTCAGCACTATAGCCCCAGCACTATAGCCTCAGCCCTATAGCCCCAGACCTATATCCCCTGCTTCAGTCCTATAGCCCCAGCACTATAGCACCAGCACTATAGCCCCAGCCCTATAGCCCTAGCCCTATAGCCCCAGCACTATAGCCCCAGCCCTATAGCCTCAGCCCTATAGCCCCAGCCCTATAGCCTCAGCCCTATAGCCCCAGCCTCAGCCCTATAGCCCCAGCACTATAGCCTCAGCCCAGCCTCAGCCCTATAGCAGCCCAGCCCAGCCCTATAGCCCCAGCCCATATAGCCTCAGTCCTATAGCCCCAGCACTATAGCCCCAGCCCTATAGCCTCAGCCCTATAGCCCCAGCCCTATAGCCTCAGCCCTATAGCCCCTGTCTCAGCCCCGGCCCTATAGCCCCTGCCTCAGCCCTATAGCCCCAGTTCCAGCCCTATAGCTCCAGCCCTGCCCTATAGCCCCTGCCTCAGCCCTATAGCCCCTGCCTCAGCCCTATAGCCCCTGTCTCAGCCCCGGCCCTATAGCCCCAGCCCTATAGTCCCAGCCCTATAGCCCCTGCCTCAGCCCTATAGCCCCAGTTCCAGCCCTATAGCTCCAGCCCTGCCCTATAGCCCCTGCCTCAGCCCTATAGCCCCTGCCTCAGCCCTATAGCCCCAGTTCCAGCCCTATAGCCCCTGCCTCAGCCCTATAGCCCCAGTTCCAGCCCTATAGCCCCTGTCTCAGCCCCGGCCCTATAGCCCCAGCCCTATAGTCCCAGCCCTATAGCCCCTGCCTCAGCCCTATAGCCCCAGTTCCAGCCCTATAGCTCCAGCCCTGCCCTATAGCCCCTGCCTCAGCCCTATAGCCCCTGCCTCAGCCCTATAGCCCCTGCCTCAGCCCTATAGCCCCAGTTCCAGCCCTATAGCCCCTGCCTCAGCCCTATAGCCCCAGTTCCAGCCCTATAGCCCCTGCCTCAGCCCTATAGCCCCTGCCTCAGCCCTATAGCCCCAGTTCCAGCCCTATAGCCCCAGCATCAGCCCTATAGCCCCAGTTCCAGCCCTATAGCTCCAGCCCTGCCCTATAGCCCCTGCCTCAGCCCTATAGCCCCAGCATCAGCCCTATAGTCCCTGCCTCAGCCCTATAGCCCCTGCCTCAGCCCTATAGCCCCTACCTCAGCCCTATAGCCCCAGCATCAGCCCTATAGCCCCTGCCTCATAGCCCCTACCTCAGCCCTATAGCCCCAGCATCAGCCCTATAGCCCCTGCCTCAGCCCTATAGCCCCTACATCAGCCCTATAGCCCCTGCATCAGCCCTATAGCCCCTACCTCAGCCCTATAGCCCCTGCCTCAGCCCTATAGCCCCAGCATCAGCCCTATAGCCCCTGCCTCAGCCCTATAGCCCCTACCTCAGCCCTATAGCCCCAGCATCAGCCCTATAGCCCCTGCCTCAGCCCTATAGCCCCAGGCTCGTCGGGGTTCTCATCATCTTGAAAATAAAACTAGAGATCTTAAAACAAAGCACATTTTCATGAAAGAGGGTCTGGAGATTTCCTTTGCTGTATGACTGTGGCTGTGCAGTGTGAACAATCCTCCCTTTTCCACTCATCTCCGTGAAAAGAGAGAGAGAGAGAGTTGATTTTAGGAGAGCTAGGAGGAGAGGTTCTCCTTCCTTTGGAATGCTATGGAGACTAATCTGCTGGGATTCCATTCAGGCACCCTGGGGCAGAGGGACAGAAGACCAAAGAACTGCTCCTCAGTCCTGGGGTGAGTTGGCCCTCAAAGCTCAATGAGAGATTGTCTGTGTCCCCATGGTACCCTATTCCTTTTATAAGTGCACTACTTTTGACCAGGGCCCATACAGGAAATATGGTGCAATTTCAGACACAGCCATTTTGCCAAAGTTTCACAGGGGTTGGTGTCACACAACCTGCATCTTATGGGCTGATTAACTTGGCTTTACTTGAGCTTGGTAGAGATAGTATATACATTTACAAGATCTCTCCTCAAAGAACAACATTCAAGTAAAGTCATAGCAGGTGAAATGTATAAGAACAGTCTTCAGTTTTATTACTTCAGCTTCATGAATTAAGTATATTCATCCATATCTGTTCTCAGTTCCAAGAATCAAAACATACATGAATGATATTGTCCAATTGTCGTTTCACTCCTCCACGTGACACTTCACTCGAGGACAGACAGAGAAGCACCTATTTTAAGAGGGGAAAATCTATGTAGAAGAACAGTCAGTCTGTCCCCCATCCATACACCAGTTCTCTTTCACAGCCCATGCCCCTTTATCAGTTAGCCAGGGGTTATCCCTAGTCTCAGACGATGTGTGGACTGGAAGGGAGGACTGGTTGAGAAGGACTATAGATCAGACAGACGGTGCATGCTTTCGTCATGGACCCAGCTACTGGGAAAACAATAGCAATGCCCAGTTATATACTTACTGTATGTTTATATTTACAGACAATTCATATGTACAGTTTCTACATTATTCTCTATAAATGCAATAGAAAAAAAGTCCAATGTTTTCAATTATGAAAGAAGGATCATGGAAGCCCCTTGAGTGTCTTGATATCATCAAATGTCTGCCGTGGTGGAGACCTGTGAGAGCCTGGGGTCGGCGTCGTGCTCGTAGCGGTAGTGGTATCCCTCCAACACCTCCGTGCACGCTTCCCGCATGTCATTGATCCTCTTCTTGATGCCCTGCCGGTTGAGGTAGAGGACCAAGAGGAAGACGAGTCCCACGAAGCCCAGGACGATCCCTAGGAACACGTAGGAAGTCTGGAGGGCCAGGTCCGCCCCCTCATCCACCCTGTGGCACCCCAGCGCCACCCTGTCCCCGCCCACCCCAGCCTGTCCAGCCGCCAACCTCAGCAGAGAGATGTTCCTCATGTCTGGGGGGAAGGCACACACCAGGCTCTCTGCGTCCCCCACATGTCCCTGGGAGGAGTTGAGCCAGGCAGCGAAGGGCTCCATGCCACAGATACAGGTCCAGGGGTTCTCCCCTAGAATGAGTCTCGCCCCGGGACACAGCGAGTCCAGCTCAGCCAGGCCCTCCTCCTGGACGGTCCGCAGAGCGTTGAAGGTCAGATCCAGCTGCTCCAGAGAGTCCAGCCCAGAGAAGGTGCCATTGTAGAGGGCCACCAGGGAGTTGTTGGCCAGGATGAGCCTCCGCAGGCCCCCCAGGTAGGAGAAGGTGTGAGAGGGCAGGTAGATCAGGCTGTTCCCTGACAGGTCCAGGGTCCGGATCTCCCCCAGGGTGGACCAGCGAAGAGACATAGCCAGGTCCATGACAGAGGAGTGGTTGTAGAGAGCTCGGCTGAGGTTGAGCTCCCTGAGGGTGTGGCCCGGGACAGTGAAGGCCTCTGGGTTGATGACAGTCAGCTGGTTGGAGCTCAGGTCCAGAGAGCGGAGGGAACGCAGTCCGGAAAACGTCTGAGACTCTATCTCTGTTATCCTGAAGGGAGGGAGGGACAGTGGGAGCAGAGGATGTATAGTCATTACTGTTATTATAGACCATGAGTAACACAATAGTAGGCACATGGTTGATTCAAGACTACCCAACACAACAGGACACTACTCATCAAATGTTTCATGCTAAGACACATTCAAAAGTGTGAGAAAATATAAATATAAAAATAATATATAGACAAACTCTATGACTTGTTTGCTATAATAACACATTGATATTTCAAAGCATGAGGGAAATATACACTTGGGAAAGTGAGTCTAATAAAAGTAGGCCAAACTACAAAAGTCTTATTTTGGGGGGAGGCAATGTTTATCTTACCTGTTGTTACTCAGTGACAACGTGGTTAAATTGTCCAGCCCTTTGAACGATTCTGGTCCAATTCTGCTGATCTGATTTCCCGTTATAAACAGATTCCTCGTGTACCCTGGTATCCCGGACGGGACACTCCGCAAGTATTTGGAAACACACTTGACGGTTTGCGCGGCTTCTGAGCATTCGCACCGGAGAGGGCATCCGGATGCGCGCCCAGAGATTGAACAGAGCAGCGCAAACAAAACAATTAGTGGGGCCAAATCCGGCATTTTTTACAAATATGCTATGCTAGTTTTTGTACATTCAAAACAAAAAAAAACTCTACTAAGCGACACTCACGGAAATTGACTTGATTGCCATTTCAAACGAAGAACAAACTCGCCCCTAATTGCCTACTTTTCTAAGCGCGATAAAAGTTATGCATATGCTTTAGGTTACAGAGCACTGTAGCTCACCAGCTATATACACACCAGCTATATACAAATATATGTATCCTACTGCCGATGAGAGTGAAACGTGGAGAGAGTCCTGTCGTACACTGTTCAGATTGTCCTCAGCATCTCCTTGATCCGTTCTGTATTACAAGTCCACGGCTGGATGTTCAACTTTTTAGCATTTCGGAAGCCCACGTGTGACTGAGAGGCAGTGTCTGATTTCTATGACAAAAAGGGATCTCGCTGTCGGGGTTGTTTGATCCCAGCGGATGCAAGCGGGGCGCAGCTCCACTCAAACAATGACATTAAAGCTCCATCGCGTCGTAGGCTACAATCACCAGGGAGGGGCTTTCCAGCTTTCCACTCAGCCTGTCCAGAGCCTTTCTGCTCTCCCACTCTAACAAGAAGGGTGAAATTACTACCCGCAATTGGGGCGTTCCTGCATATGGTCACTCCCCTCCACTCAAACAGGAGTAATACAGACCTAGTTCACTAATTTTGTCGGGAAATAAAAATATTCAAAAAATATAGTTATAATATGATTGTGATTTATCAGGGGGTGCCGCAGCACCAGTATTCCACGGGTATGTTATAATATGATTGTGATTTATCAGGGGGCGCCGCAGCACCAGTATTCCACGGGTATGTTATAATATGATTGTGATTTATCAGGGGTTCCACGGGTATGTTATAATATGATTGTGATTTATCAGGGGGCGCCGCAGCACCAGTATTCCACCGGTATGTTTTAATATGATTGTATTCCACCGGTATGTTTTAATATGATTGTGATTTATCAGGGGGCGCCGCAGCACCAGTATTCCACCGGTATGTTATAATATGATTGTGATTTATCAGGGGGCGCCGCAGCACCAGTATTCCACCGGTATGTTATAATATGATTGTGATTTATCAGGGGGCGCCGCAGCACCAGTATTCCACCGGTATGTTATAATATGATTGTGATTTATCAGGGGGCGCCGCAGCACCAGTATTCCACCGGTATGTTATAATATGATTGTGATTTATCAGGGGGCGCCGCAGCACCAGTATTCCACCGGTATGTTATAATATGATTGTGATTTATCAGGGGGCGCCGCAGCACCAGTATTCCACCGGTATGTTATAATATGATTGTGATTTATCAGGGGGCGCCGCAGCACCAGTATTCCACCGGTATGTTATAATATGATTGTGATTTATCAGGGGGCGCCGCAGCACCAGTATTCCACCGGTATGTGATTTATAATATGATTGTGATTTATCAGGGGCGCCAGCACCAGTATTCCACGGGTATGTTATAATATGATTGTGATTTATCCACCAGTATTCCACGGGTATGTTATAATATGATTGTGATTTATCAGGGGGCGCCGCAGCACCAGTATTCCACCGGTATGTTATAATATGATTGTGATTTATCAGGGGGCGCCGCAGCACCAGTATTCCACCGGTATGTTATAATAACTGGATGCGCAAAGTGGCCAGAATTAGTCATACACACGAAGATGGAGAACTGACACATTCCCAGATCCTTGTGTCATGACACTTGATTTGAACTATTGTGGGGCACTGAATAAGCACTCATGGGGTCCACTTCAACAACCCACTTCAACAACATTTAAAAGTTAAAGTTCTTAATTTAATGTAGTGAGCCAGCAGGTTGAATACATCTCAATACTCGCCAAAATCATTGATATTATAACAATGTTATAACAATGAAGAACACAGGCTGTGTCTATAAAAAATTATAATTCACAAGCGAAAAGTTAATGTATCCAAATCAATAAAGACGGACGCACCTTCAAGCATTTGCAGATCAAAATGTGTGCTACAGAAAATGCGGATAGAACGGTGTCAGGTAGAAGTGCCCTCCTCTCTCACTGTGATATTAGATCAACAATGCTTTTTAGACGGAGGGGGAGAGGAGCCTCTGTCTGCCCACCCCTCCTCCCCCAATGCTCTCCACAGAAAAAGAGAGAGAGAAAGATCATCGAGGGTGTTTGCAGAATGATGACAAATGGCAATTTAATCCGAGGTTGTCCTTTTCACAGCCAAGTGTTTACTCAGAAATATGATACGAATGGTTGGATCAGTGGTGAAATTCACTTGAAATTGAGCGTTTAATTAATTAGCCTTTTCTCCTTGACACAAATGAGACTAACTATAAATGTTGAGCACATCTAGTACTAAACCTATGCTGTACAAGTAGGCATAAGTAATATGATTCAATACTAGCATAATGTATGCATTGTTTCTTTAGAAATTAAATCACCAACAAATAGTTACAATAATAAATGTCTTTATTGGTATCATAGTTACATGTTATTTAAATACAATCATAGTTCACTCAGTCCCTTGCAGATTATTTAAACTGAACTCTAATCTTCAAGGGATTAAAATAACAAAATAAGGGTATTGGTGTTTATAACTTTATATGATTATTGGCCCTCAGTCATAATAGCATCCCAACTCTCTTTTGTTAGCAAGACAATGTGAGAAACCACAGGTGTCCACATTCCACAACCCAGCTTCTGGTTACAACCAGGGGGAAAGAACATCTAATATGAATTCAACTACTCTGAAGAGTGTTACTGATTCTAGAACATAACAGAATGACAAAATGAGGGGTTCCATTACCCAAAAACATGTCTGGCACCTCTGTTTTCCATTAGTTAAATAAAGGTTCAATCAAAATAAAATACAAATTATAGGAAAGGAGCAAGGTTTTCAAATGGAATCAAGGCTACAATTTATATCCAATCGTGCCTCTAAATTCAAAAAAGACTATTGCTTCAGTCAACCTCTAGTGTTATGAGAATTATCATCTATCATAGACATTGTCTAAGGATGCTACTAATAATAAAAAATGCCACCTAGCCTGGTCCCAGACCTGTTTGTTCTGGATAGACAACTCCTATGGCCATTGGCATGCCAGCACTAGTAGATCTGGGACCAGGCTTGGCCATACCATACAAAATGGAGGATGTAGTACACACAAACAGAGCCACTTTAGGCCCTTTGCACCATTTTCAAAACTACTGACTGGAATTATACACACGTTTGAGAGTGCATCTTTAACTACAAGCCCCACTGTTTGTTCACAAGAAGCAGAGCTATTCTCCTGCATCTCAGATGATGTTCATCACTCACCGACAATACCAGTCATCTTTAACTTCAGGAAGGAGGGACAACCCTTCTGCTGTTTAGTTTTAATCTACCTTTCTATTATATGGCACCTACACTCCTAGGAAAAAAACCTAAAAGGGTTATTTGGCTGTCCCCATAAGAGAAGCCTTTGAAGAACCATTTTTGGTCCCAGGCAGAACCCCTTTGAGTTCCATGTAAGACCCTTTTCACAGAGGGTTCTAAGTGGAACCAAAAAAAGTTCAGCCTGGAACCAAAACGGGTTCTACTACGGGGACAGCTGAAGAACCCGTTTGGAACCCTTTTTCTGGGAAAGAGTGGTAAACAGAGTTAACTACGGATCAGGTCTAATAAAGTCTAGTGTATTATATACAATACTTACAGTTGAAGTCGGAAGTTTACATACGCTTAGGTTGGAGTCATTAAAACTCGCTTTTCAACCACTCCACAAATTTCTTGTTAACAAACTATAGTTTTGGCAAGTCGGTTAGAACATCCACTTAGTGCATGACAAGTAATTTCTCCAACGATTGTTTACAGAGATGATTTAACTTATAATTCACTGTATCACAAGTCTAGTGGGTCAGAAGTATATATACACTAAGTTGACTGTGCCTTTATACAGCTTGGAAAATTCCACAAAATGATGTCATGGCTTTAGAAGCTTCTTCTAATTGACATCATTTGAGTCAATTGGAGGTGTACCTGTGGATGTATTTCAAGGCCTACCTTCAAACTCAGTGCCTCTTTGCTTGACATCATGGGAAAATCAAAAGAAATCAGTGAAGACCTCAGAAAATAAATTGTAGACCTCCACAATTCTGGTTCATCCTTGGGAGCAATTTCCAAATGGCTGAAGGTACCACGTTCATCTGTACATACAATAGTATGCAAGTATAAACAACATGGGACCACGCAGCCATCATACCGCTCAGGAAGGAGACACATTCTGTCACCTAGAGATGAACGTACTTTGGTGCGAAATGTGCAAATCAATCCCAGAAAAACAGTAAAGGACCTTGTGAAGATGCTGGAGGAAACGGGTACAAAAGTATCTATATCCACAGTAAAACGAGTCCTATATCGACATAACCTGAAAGGCCACTCAGCAAGGAAGAAAAAGTCAGACTACGGTTTGCAACTGCATATGGGGACAAAGATCATACTTTTTGGATAAATTTGGTCTGATGAAACAAAAATAGAACTGTTTGGCCATAATGACCATCGTTATGTTTGGAGGAATAAAGGGGAGGCTTGCAAGCCGAAGAACAACATCCCAACCGTGAAGCACGGATGTGGCAGCATCATGTTGTGGGGGTGCTTTGCTGCAGGAGAGCCTGGTGCACTTCACAAAATAGATAGCATTATGAGGAGGGAAAGTATGTGGATATATTGAAGCAACATCTCAAGACATCAGTCAGGAAGTTAAAGCTTGGTCGCAAATGGGTCTTCCAAATGGACAATGACCCCAAGCATACTTCCAAAGTTGTGGCAAAATGGCTTAAGGACAACAAAGTCAAGGTATTGGAGTGGCCATCACAAAGCCCTGACCTCAAACCTATAGAAAATGTGTGGGCAGAACTGAAAAGGCGTGTGCGAGCGAGGAGGCCTACACACCTGACTCAGTTACACCAGCTCTGTCAGGAGGAATGGGCCAAAATTCACCCAACTTATTGTGGGAAGCTTGTGGAAGGCTACCCAAAACGTTTGACCCAAGTTAAACAATTTAAAGGCAATGCTACCAAATACTAATTGAGTGTATGTAAACTTCTGACCCACTGGGAATGTGATTAAAGAAATAAAAGCTGAAATAAATCATTCTCTCTACTATTATTCTGACATTTCACATTCTTAAAATAAAGTGGTGATCCTAACTGACCTAAGACAGGGAATTCTTACTCAGATTAAATGTCAGAAACTGTGAACAACTGTGTTTACATGTATTTGGCTAGGTGTATGTAAACTTCCCACTTCAACTGTATATCAAACATACTGTCATTGACAATTTACATCATTTTAGAAAAACCTTTGTGGTAATAAGTAAGTGTATTCAAATGTATTGTTATAGGTAGTCATCTGCTATGATATTCAGTAATTCCCCAAAAAGCCACAGGATTCAAGAAAATATTTATGTCCACAGAGACATAGAACATGCAGCCAGGACAGACACACTCACTCATGCATTCAGGCACAAACTTGCTTCATAGCAGAACAGTGATGAGTTTTGATATAATATAGTATGGTATTGCATGTAGAAAATTAAGGAAACTAAGGAGGATAGTTCATTTACAATATAAATATAAATTAAAACAGGATATTTGAGATTATACAATGTTACTTAAGACAATATCACTTGGTCTAATATTTGCGCATGAACATGAAAGTAAAAATATGTGAAAGAAGCCATGGTACCTCTAGGCATAAGCACACCAAAGGAGTGTAAATACCCTAGAAAGAATTGGTATCTTGGCATAAAATCGACCAAAAACAGCTACAGAAATAGTGTAAAACTGCCTTGACTGTGAATGTCATGGAAAACAAAAGAAGGATCTTTAAAAACCTACACCAATATATACGTTGTTTGTTTTTCGCTTTTTACATACAATGTGGGGTTATTGCAGTAGTAGATCAACATCGATCACATTTGCTGGAATTTTAAAGAATGAAGTCCGACAGGAGAGAAAGCAGGAATGTGAAAAGGGCTGCATGGCGATGCATTGACATTTCACAATGTCCCTCTAATCTCATCTGAGACAGCAGGAGTGGCACTCTGGCACAGGAGGAGAGGAGACCCCAGGATATTAAGCCGAAGACTTGACTGCTTTTCACACTATCGTGCCGACCCAAACCAAGCTGTGCTGCCTCAGACCTTTTTCCTTTCAGCGCGGTTACACATTATGCTGGATGCGTAACCAAGCCAGCTAAGTACATCAGTTCAGTCCAGCTCGGTAGTGTGACAAGGGTATTGGTGTGTTCAACCTGGAGGACCCAGCAGGCTACCTGCTGCTTCTGGCAGCTCCATGGCTAAAGAGAGAAAGCTCAAGGCTCAGCGCTTTGTGGTTTCACTCCAAACAATGAGGGGATTTGAACCTGCCACCGCAGAAGGAAGCCATGGCAATGGATTTTGTGTGCCAACCATCATCTAGGATTAGCCAGTGTTTGAATGTAGGATACTACATACAAAATCAATAGAGATGGTATAGTCTAAAAATGTAGTTTGATATAAATTGAGCCATTTATGTACATACACATTATCCAGGAAGACCCATGATAGAAGACCATTGTTTTTCAGGCACCAACTATATGAATTCATTTCATTTTTTCAAGAACCCAGTCAGAGCTAGGAGTCAGAGGTACTTATTTCTTCTAGGGCACATGTTGATGTTGGAGTTTGAGTGTTCAGGATCAGAAAGCGGTGATCCCTCTCCTGTAGGGACTGGGAAGATCTCCATTTAGCACACTCACATCCTAGAACACAGAACACAAATGAACTCTGCAGCATTCCAGAACATCATGCATTCCATTCCCATCTGCAGGTGGAGTCCAGAGTTATGAGTCCAGGGTTCCACAGAGGTTACCATGGCCACTGTACGAAGTATCCAAATAATCCAACACACTTAATGAGATTATCTGAAATCTATAATCTGTAATCCCGTTTTGAAAAGAGCCACCATTAAAATGGGTCTAAACATACAAATGTCAATGAGTTAAGAAAAATACAAATATTTAAATAAGATGCAGACAGAAGCAGTTCAACTGTGCTCATTGATATCACACAAGATGAGGCATCACTTGCTAATAGCAGCGTTTTGAGAGTTGTTATCCTGGATACAGTCCACAGTAGTAGATAGGTAGAATTCATTGAAACAACAAACCACTCTTGGTGAATCACAAATTATTGAAAGATGCAGTAATAGGAACTGTATCAAACCAAGCGTACCATGCCAACGCAATAACACATTCCTTGAAAGGCATTAAAGTGAAATATCAAGATGGAGTATTTGATTTATCTCAGAGTATGGGAAGCACTGAGTCAGTGTATCATCATCATAGCCCCATGTCATTCAAATGGATGGTGGGTGTTGGTTTCAGCATGGCAGAGAGAGAAAGGCAAGGATGCTGCTGTCCCTGTGGGAGACAAGACTACTACCCCTGAAAGAAAGAACAACCCCTACCCCCTCCACCACTACTGTAATCTACAGAGCCGGCAACATCCTCCTCCACATTCCTAGGTAATGGATGGTTATGATGGTCTATAACCATATACTAGGCCTTCATTGAAAATCAAAACATTTGAAAATTGCATAAACATTTATGGACTTGGGATGTTTGTGGAGGGCATTAAAATATTTAAAAGTAAGCTACCGTCCATCAAGAACAATTACTCTCAACCCCAAAATAAACAAACAACTAAAAGTGCCATCCAAATGTATTCCAGCTTCAGTAGGACCACGCCACCAGTGAAAGCCAGGTTGCCTGGTCCTACAAACAAACAGGCTTTGTGCTTAGTTGAGTGGAGGATGTTTTTGGCCTTCTCTTCTTTGTCCTCTCATTGGTTTGTATGTTGCTGGGTTGTCACAGTTCCATGTCTTTTTCCCTCTCCACCCTCACAATCAGAGTTGAGTAGGTGTGACACCTCCCACCTCAACAGTCACTTTCAACCTGCAGAGGGTTTCCCCATTCCCTCCCTCCCTGTTTGTCCCCCCCCAAAATCTCCCTCGCCCGCCTTCTGCAGGGAGTCCATCCCACTCCCCCCTCTGCTCCTTGCCCCCTGTAAGCTGTGTCCTCCCACCTGGTTGGCTGGTCACTGCAGGTTAATGGTCAGAGCCACAGTTAGGATGATACCCAGCAACATGAGGAAGGGAAGCCAGGTCTTCAGGAACCCTGCACAGCTGGGAAGGGGATACAGAGATGGAGGGAGAGAGAGAGAGAGGGAGAGGAAGGGCAAAGAGAGAGAGAGAGCGAGAGAGAGAGAGGGAGGGCAAAGAGAGAGAGAGAGAGGTAGGGCAGAGAGAGAGAGAAAGAGGGAGGGCAGAGAGAGAGGGTAGAGAGAGAGAGAGACAGAGAGAGAGAGGGAGGGTAGAGAGAGAGAGAGACAGAGAGAGAGATGCATTGGCTTTCTGGAACAACAAATATAGCAGAAGACGTAAGCGATCATATGAGGTCTGAGGAGTGACTGAGTGAAAATCTAATTCTTCACCTAATTTCCCCCATAGTCTTGACAGCACACGCCTGAGATTGCACGCACATACATAATTAATTACAGAGGCTCAAGTGGTTGCCATGACAACCTCTTCAGATCCAGCCAGGCCAGGGTCATGTGACGCGTCTGTCCAACCAACCCACCCACATAGCTACGCTCCAATGTCCATGCTAGGATGAGTACCAATCAGATTGCCTGCATACATGGGTTCACTCTAGGTAGTATGCTAGTGGGAAGACTCCTGCCGCTACCACCCTCACAGGAAGGGGCATGGGGACGAGCTGTCACATTCCATCAACCAAAACATACCACTGTTTCATCAGACTCAATCCTAATATCTCCATAGAATTATCAGGAGGCCCTCTGTCTGTCTATCCCTCAGATTTATTCTCTGTTTTCAGAGGAAATTCAGTGACATATCTATAAGCCCCTGGGACCCAGAGTACAGAGCATACACATAACAATATCCAGCCCTACCTCACAGCTCTGGCCCTAAAAAAGTTAAGTCACAGTGCTGTAAATCTTAACAACATCAATGCAAATGCAGTCTGGAGGAGTTTCTTTGAACCTTTTCTGCAGCAGTATCTCAGTACCTGACATGTTTTCCGTGGACTAGAGAGAGCACACAGACAGACAGTATCTCAGTACCTGACGTGTTTTCCGTGGACTAGAGAGAGCAGTCAGACAGACAGTATCTCAGTACCTGACGTGTTTTCCGTGGACTAGGGAGAGCAGACAGAGGTTGATCATGTTCCACGAGGTTTTGTTCTCATAGCGCATCAGGTTCAGAGCCATGGCCACATGGGAGTGACAGTTGTCACAGCAGAGGTTGTGCTATGGAGGGGGGAGAGGTACAATCAACATTTGTATGGTCAATGGTACACTATATATACAAATGTATGTGGACACTTCTTCTAATTAGTTGATTCGGCTATTTCAGCCACACCCGCTGCTGACATGTGTATAAAATCAAGCACACAGCTATGCAATCTCCATTGACAAACATTAGCAGTAGAATGGTCTTACTGAAGAGCTCATTGACTTTCAATATGGCACCGTCATAGGATGCCACCTTTCCAACAAGTCAGTTTGTCAAATTTCTGCCGTGCTAGAGCTGCACCAGTCAACTGTAAGTGCTGTTATTGTGAAGTGGAAATGTCTAGGAGCAACAACGGCTCAGCTGCAAAGTGGTAGGCCACACAAGCTCACAGAACAGGACCGCCAAGTCTAAGATCACCATGAGCAATGCCAAGCGTCGGCTGGAGTGGTGTAAAGCTCACCGCCACAAAGTTTAGAGCAGTGGAAACGTGTTCTCTGGAGTGACGAATCACGCTTCACCATCTGGAAGTCCGACGGATGAATTTGGGTTTGGCAGAT
The DNA here is from genome assembly GCF_034236695.1 of Oncorhynchus nerka. Lineage (NCBI taxonomy): Eukaryota > Metazoa > Chordata > Actinopteri > Salmoniformes > Salmonidae > Oncorhynchus > Oncorhynchus nerka. The sequence continues at coordinate 70,373,540 of NC_088399.1, read as the reverse complement.
GCAAGGAGAAAGCTAACTGCCCGTATGTATAGTGCCAACTGTAAAGTTTGGTGGAGGAGGAATAATGGTCTGGGGCTATTTTTTATGGTTTGGGCCCCTTAGTTCCAGTGAAGGGATATTTTAACCCTACAGCATACAATGACATTCTAGACGATTCTGTGCTTCCAACTTTGTGGCAACAGTTTGGGGAAGGCACTTTCCTGTTTCAGCATGAGAATCCCCCAGTGCACAAAGCAAGGCCCATACAGAAATGGTTTGTCGAGATCGGTGTGGAAGAACTTGATTGGCCTGCAGAGCACTGACCTCAACTCCACTGAACACCTTTGGGATGAATTGGAATGACCGACTGCGAGCCAGGCCTAATCGCCCAACATCAGTCCCCACAGCAATTCTTCCAACATCTAGTGGAAAGCCTTCCCAGAAGAGTGGAGGCTGATATAGCAGCAGGGTGGGGGGGATGTCCAACTCCATATTAATGTCCATGATTTTGGAATGAGATGTTCAACGAGCAGGTGTCCACATACTTTTGGTCGTGTAGTGTACCTAGAATCCCAACAGATACCCCTCATTCGGAATTTGGATTCAAACCAATGACCTTCCGGTTGGAAGCTTCCGCCAACAATTCCTTACCATTCTGTTTTTGTATTCCTCTGAGGCGTCTTGCACTGCTGTGTCCCAGGCGTTGGACCCACTAGCATACACCCTGGCTACGTCCAGCATCCAGTATCTTCAAATACACAGAGAATCTATCAGAACCTGGAGCTACTACTACTCTGTAGCCTGGTTGGTCCCAGATCTGTTTGGGCTGTCTTGAGTTGGGTATACAGCACAAATAGATTTGGGACCAAGCTAACTGCTCTGCACAAGTGCTTTCATTCAAGATACAGTGGGGTACGAAATGATTCACACCCTTGATAAAGATGAGCAATAACGACTGCATAAAATAATGAAAATACTCATTTACATTGAATGCGCAAACATTTTTGAATTTATATTACTTTATACGAATACAATTGCCCAGAGAAAGACATTTTGTTCAACAAGTAATATATATTTTTTCCACACACAAAAAGGCAGGGGTCAAAATTATTGACACCCCTAAAGATTCTTATGAATAAAGTAGTCAACAAATCTATAATGAATGAAATCCTGAATTAATCGTGAATAATGATTTGTGAGTAAGTTACAGAGGGTCAAAGATCATAACCAAGACATGCTAACCTCTCACCATCACCAAGAACATGTTTTGGGGTGGCAGGTAGCCTAGTGGTTAGAGTGTTGGACTAGTAACCGAAAGGTTGCTAGAACAAATGAGTTGAGTTGACAAGGAAAAAAATCTGTCGTTCTGCCCCTGAATAAGGCAGTTAACCCACTGTTCCTAGCCCATCATTGTAATAAAAGAAATGTTCTTAACTGACTTGCCTAGTTAAATAAAAGGTTCAATTAAAATTCAAATAAATTGGGGCCCTCTGTAACTTGCTCACTCATCATTACTTATGATTCATTCAGGATTATCTGTAATCATGGAAGCATCCACATTAAAGTAGAAGTGTTTAGAAACATATATTCTCATCTACAATATAAGTGACTCCAAAAATCACACAATACATTATTTACCAGTAATTTCTACTGGGCAAGAAATAATCAGAAACACAACCAACATGAGCTGCAAATGCAGCCAAAAAGTTGTTTACTTACTTTGTTGGTCTCCCAAAGGCCATGTTGTCTTCCTGCAATAAATCACAAAGAAAATAACATGCAATATAATTGGTAATGCATTCATAATATCAAACCTAATGAATGACAATGTTAAATCACCCTGAAGCTCACTTTTTGGAGTCTCTGAATTTTCAGTAATTCAGCAGATATCAACAACAAACCATAAGGTGTTGAAGTGCTACAGGAAGCAGATAGATAAGACTATCCAGCAGGTGTCACTGGTGTGTGTGTGTGTGTGTGTGTGTGTTAAGGTGTCAGCATGCTTCAGTTTTGTTTTAGAGTTCATTTCATGCAATTCTACACATTTTGCTATAGGGTGGAGAGAAATGTTTGCAATTTGTAATATGATATCGGAGTGAAAACTACTAACAAAATCAACGGGCCCCCCACCCCTGGCATAACTCGACCATGATTACTGCAAGTTTAGATAGCTGGCTAGACTAATTTACCAATCTAAAAATTGCTAGCTGACATGGCTAATTGAATGACTGTCAGTGACTGACATGGCAAGAGAAAAACTGCTGATTCACAATCAAATGTCCAAATTGCACCTTGTGTATTGTACTATTCTAACCAGCCGTAAACTGTTCTCTCTGCTTCAGCAAGGCAAATACATTTAAACAGTTTTTCACAATTCCTGACATTTAATCCAAGTAAATATTCCCTGTCTAAGGTCAGTTAGGATCACCACTTGCTTTTAAGAATGTGAAATGTCAGAATAATAGGAGAGAATAATTTATGTCAGCTTTTATTTCTTTCATCACATTCCCAGTGGGTCAGAAGTTTACATACACTCAATTAGTATTTGGTAGCATTGCCTTTAAATTGTTTAACTTGGGTCAAACGTTTTGGGTAGCCTTCCACAAGCTTCCCACAATAAGTTGGGTGAATTTTGGCCCATTCCTCCTGACAGAGCTGGTGTAACTGAGTCAGGTGTGTAGGTCTCCTCGCTCGCACACGCCTTTTCAGTTCTGCCCACAAATTTTCTATGGGATTGAGGTCAGGGCTTTGTGATGGCCACTCCAATACCTTGACTTTGTTGTCCTTAAGCCATTTTGCCACAACTTTGGAAGTATGCTTGGGGTCATTGTCCACTTGGAAGACCCATTTGCGACCAAGCTTTAACTTCCTGACTGACGTCTTGAGATGTTGCTTCAATAAATCCACATAATTTTCCTCCCTCATGATGCCATTTATTTTGTGAAGTGCACCAGTCCCTCCTGCAGCAAAGCACCCCCACAACATGATGCTGCCACCCCCGTGCTACACGGTTGGGATGGTGTTCTTCGGCTTGCAAGCCTCCCCCATTTTCCTCCAAACATAACAATGGTCATTATGGCCAAACAGTTCTATTTTTGTTTCATCAGACCAGAGGACATTTTCTTCAAAAAGTACGATCTTTTTTGCATGTGCAGTTGCAAACCGTAGTCTGGCTTTTTTATGGAGGTTTTGGAGCAGTGGCTTCTTCCTTGCTGAGCGGCCTTTCAAGTTATGTCGATATAGGACTCGTTTTACTGTGGCTAGAGATACTTTTGTACCAGTTTCCTCCAGCAACTTCACACGGTCCTTTGCTGTTGTTCTGGGATTGATTTGCACTTTTCACACCAAAGTATGTTCATCTCTAGGAGACAGAACGCGTCTCCGTCCTGAGCGGTATGATAGCTGCGTGGTCCCATGGTGTTTATACTTGCATACTATTGTTTGTACAGATGAACGTGGTACTTTCAGGCATTTGGAAATGGCTCCCAAGGATGAACCAGACTTGTGGAGGTCTACAAATTTTTTTCTGAGTTCTTGACTGATTTATTTAGATTTTCCCATGATGTCAAGCAAAATGACACTGAGTTTGAAGGTAGGCCTTGAAATACATGTACACCTCCGATAGGCTAATTGACATAATTTGAGTCAATCAGAAGCTTCTAAAGCCAAGACATCATTTTCTGGAATTTTCCAAGCTGTTTAAAGGCACAGTCAACTTAGTGTATGTAAACTTCTGACCCACTGGAATTGTGATACAGTGATATAATCTGTCTGGAAACAATTGTTAGAAAAATTACTTGTGTCATGCACAAAGTAGATGTCCTAACCGACTTGCCAAAACTATAGTTTGTTAACAAGAAATTTGTGGAGTGGTTGAAAAACGAGTTTTAATGTAAACTTCTGACTTCAACTGTAGATGCTAAAATCACCACTGCAAGAAAGGCATTTCATTGTACTTGTGCATGTGACATGAAATCTTGAAACTGAAACTATTCTAACTCTCAACAGTAAATTGAGACCCGACTGAGTTTTGTTTAGGGAAATTGATCCCCTACAAAAGGGGGGACGCGGCCGCCAGTGGCTTTCCCTGAGCTAGAACAAACATTTAGTCTCTAGTTCTTACAGACCAGGGAAATCCTACTGTAGGGTGTATAGATAGTCTTTCTTATTCAATTTAGCAATCCCAAAGAATGGAGTTTATAGTTGGGGCCAACACAGGGTGCTTGTAGCAGTGTGCTAGTAGCAGTGTACTTGTTGGGGAGCTTCAGGGAGTTAACAGACCATATTGAACTCTTTATTGATCCCTGAGGGGACATGTATTTCCCTGACAAGTTCTTCCAGGAAGGCCAATGTAATAGTGAGCACACACACACACTGCTATTTAGACTCTTCTTCTCTTGAAACCTAGTCCCCAGTCCAGTCCCAAGGCAGCGCCCGCAGTAATAAGTATGATTGATTGATATATATATATATATCAATCACTGCAAGGAGCAGCACTTGACATACGACTTCAATATAAGGTTCTGCTTACAGATCTAGTTATATAGATCTATAGTTCACTACCTCTACAGGCAGCCAATAGGTATTTCAATGTGGTTTAAAGCCAGCTCTTCCAATTGATATTTGCCTGTTCCCAAATCTGTTCGTGCTGTCTTGGCAACTCTTATAACAATACTTATACAAGTATTACAGACAAAGCTTAATATCCTGGAACAGAGAACTCCGGTTTCCCCCCCAACCAAGATTAATCTACAGGAGTAGGCTTAATCTGGGTCTGGGAAATGGGCCCTAAATCTATGTAAGTGTGTGTAGTGTGTCTAGGCCTATCAGGATTTCAGCTGAATGATATAGGTCTATTTTCTTCTGCACTTGAGAGAAAGAACAGAAAAAGAGGGTAGTAAAAAAACTGAAGAAAGGAGAGGAAGAACACGGAAGAACAAGTACTCACAGAGACAAAATAGGGCCCAGCAAAGTCCCGGATGATACCAGAAGAGGTGCAGATTCCCATGTGTCCAATGAATGGTAGCAGCCATCTGCAAGGGTGCAACTTTGGTTTTAGTAGTGGTGGGGACATAACCTGTGGGGGGAGGGGTCTAAAAGCTCATTTCTACACAATCCAATATGACAGCCCTTCCAGCCGTCTCTATTTAGAACAACGACATTGTGTTGCACCTTTAACCACTAGCCTAACAAATGAACAACTCTTTAAAAAATTAAGTAAAAAGACTTGATTGTCTTTATTGAGACATACTTTATATCAAATTTCAGCCAGACCGCCTAGCCAGCCTGAGCCGCCTGCACACCCAAACCCCCCCAGTCTACTCAATAACTTAACTCTCCCAACACAATTTCCTTCCCACTCTCCTCCCCCCCAAGGTAAAGACTTGGAAACAAAAGTAAACAAAAACATACAAAGAAAACACATACACATTAACAGCACATCCTCCTTATAAGTAATCTCATAGGCCTAATAATATTGTAGAGCTATTTTTACTTGCACACAATATAGCTGGGAAGCCCCATCCTGCCCCTAGGGGTCTAAGGCCCTGCAGCACCCCAACCCAACACACCCCACTCAGCTTTAGGATCTAAGTGAAACATGAATTATTGGTTTCAGGTGTGTTAGACCAAGGCCAGGGTGACAACCCACAGTAAGGCAGACCCCCAGGGCCAGGACTGAGTAGCCCAGCAAGTAGGGATCGTCTAAATAGACATCTCCCCTGACATGGGGATGTTTTCAATAGAAAATCCTTTTGTCATATAATATTCCATATAAGGCATCCAGACAATTATGAAAGTTGCCCAGTATACCGTTAATCTTGTAATAAATCAAATCTAGGGATACATAACTTGACATTTCTGCCATCCATTGTGACATTGTTGGAGGAAAACCAACCTTCCAAATAATAGCAATGCATTTATTAGCCACTATAAATCCTAGGTTACAGTTTCCTCTGATAACAGTCTCCAGTATCAACATTTCCAAGCAAACAAAAACAAGGAGAAGGGAGAATCTGTAGACATGCTGAGACAAAAGAACATACACTTTGCCAGCCTTCCCAAGACCATAGCATCTGCAACTATGTTCCCTTTTGTGTTTTAAAACTCCAGCAGAGGAACAACATTTCTGAGTGCATATAATTCAGTTTCACTGGCATGTAGTACGTTCTATGGATGGTCTTAAACTGCAGTAATTCATGTCTGAGATTATATGAACATGACTTCGCATTCAAACATCTGTATCCATTAATCATCATCAATAGCGTCTACCAGGTCTTCCTCACATTTTTGCTGTACATGTTAATTTCGAAAACATAATTTCACTTTGACATTATGGGTTATTTTGTGTAGGCCAATGACCAAAACATCTTCATTTAATCCATTTTAAAATGCAGGCCGTAACACAACAAAATGTGGAAAAAGTAAAGGGGTGTGAATTCTTTCTGAAGGCACTGTAGCTTAACTGATCAAATGAACAGACAGACAGGGCAGTGTATTATTCTCTTACACCTCAATCACACTGACAGTGTCATTGCATTTTGGTACACCAGAAGTACATTCATCTCCAATGGGACGCTGCGTTTGCCTTGCAGCATTGCGTTGCAGAGGCTGTTGCAGTGTGTTCTGTGTGGTGCATACGTTGGATTTATCTAACATATGCATCAAATTGTATGCTTGACTTGACTTGCAATGACGACGTCGGTCTGATCGCGGCATAACTGCATTGAGTTACAGCGATTGCACTTATTTTGACCAGGGCCCAAAGTAATGCACTACATAGGGAAAAGTGTGCCATTTGGGATGCAAAAACAACATTCTTTCCTCATACATCTGGCAGCCCACTAGAGCATCTCGCTGATTCATTTTCATATAATTGGTTTATACTAGAGGTCGACCGATTAATCGGAATGGCCGATTCATAACAATCGGAAATTGGTATTTTTGGGCGTCGATTTCAGATTATTATTTTTTTTATTTAAAAAAATGTTTTATACCTTTTATTTAACTATGCAAGTTAGTTAAGAACACATTCTTATTTTCAATGACAGCCTATGAACTGTGGGTTAACTGCCTTGTTCAGGGGCAGAACGACAGAGTTTCACCTTGTCAGCTCAGGGGTTTCAATCTTGCAACCGCACAGTTAACTAGTCCAACGCTCTAACCATTGCACTCCACGAGTAGCCTGCCTGTTACATGAATGCAGTAGAAGCCAAGGTAAATTGCTAGCTGGCATTAAACTTATCTTACAAAAAACAATCAATCATAATCACTAGTTATAACTACTAATCCAGTTTAGCAGGCAATATTAACCAGGTGAAATTGTGTAATTTCTCTTGCGTTCATTGCACACAGAGTCAGGGTATATGCAACAGTTTGGGCTGCCTGGCTCATTGCGAACTAATTTGCCAGAATTTTACATAATTCTGACACACATTGAAGGTTGTGCAATGTAACAAGAATATTTAGACTTAGGGATGCCACCCGTTATATTTACATATTTCACTGAAATAATAAACGTTTTGTTTTCGAAATGATCGTTTCCGGATTCGATCATATTAACGACCAAAGGCTCTTATTTCTGTGTGTTATTATGTTATAATTAAGTCTGATTTGATAGAGTAGTCTGACTGAGAAGCAGCAGGCCCGTAATCATTCATTCAAACAGCACTTTTGTGCGTTTTGCCAGCAGCTCTTCTCAAGCACAGCGCTGTTTATGACTTCAAGCCTATCAGCCTAATGGCTGGTGTAACCAATGTGAAATGGCTAGCTAGTTAGCTGGGTGTGCGCTAATACTGTTTCAAACGTCACTCGCTTTTAGATTTGGAGTAGTTATTCTCCTTGCGCTGCAAGGGCCACGGCTTTTGTGGAGCGATGGATAACGATGCTTCAAGTGTGGCTGTTGTCGATGTGTTCCTGGTTCGAGCCCAGGTAGGGGCGAGGAGGGGGACGGAAGCTATACTGTTACACTGGCAATACTATAGTGCCTATAAGAACATCCAATAGTCAAAGGTATATGAAATACAAATGGTATAGAGAGAAATAGTCCTATAAATACTATATTAACTACAACCTAAAACCTCTTACCTTGGAATATTGAAGTCTCACGTTAAACGGAACCACCAACTTTCATATGTTCTCATGTTCTGAGCAAGGAACTTAAACTTTCGCTTTCTTACATGGCACATATTACACTTTTACTTTCTTCTCCAACACTTTGTTTTTGCATTATTTAAACCAAATTGAACATGTTTCATTATTTATTTGAGGCTAAATTGATTTTATTTATGTTTTATATTAAGTTGAAATAAGTTTTAATTCAGTATTGTTGTAATTGTCATTATTACAAATTAAAAATTAAATAAAAATCGGCCGATTAATCGGTATCGGCTTTTTTGGTCCTCAAATAATCGGTATCGGCGTTGAAAAAATCATAATCGGTCGACCTCTAGTTTATACCAATGATACCATCATATTATGCATTCAAGAGATGCTCTTTTGCAATAGTGAAATGGTGCAGGAAAGAGGGGCAGGACACAGAGGAGGCATCCTAGATAATGTCTGGCCCAATAGAGAGTGCAGTGCAGTAGTGCCCACCTAAATACTAGGCAGAGAGATTTTATGTAGGGGAGAGTTGGTTGTTGGGGAGAAAGCGGGTGGTGAGGACTGTCTCAAATGGCACCCTATTGTCATTCGTGCACTAATTTTGACCAGAGACAAATGTAGTGCACTATAAAGGGAATAGTGTGCCATTAAGGACGCAGCCTGTATCTGTCTCCTCCTTGATCCAAAAGACACTCCCTACAACACTACACCACAATCAGATTTAAATATAGCTAATAAAGAACATTTCTGTTATGAAACAGCCAAACCATAGAAATGTGTTTTGATAGTCTGATAAAAACGTCTAACATGCAAAATGCCGACAACCTGTCTGTGAGGATGATGTCACTTTAAACTACTGTAACAGCTTGTGGCTTTGTTACTATGTAGCGAGTTGCCTCGCTGAAACTGATAGATTGCGTCAAGCCACTTTGATACAAAGCCAGCTGGTTGGATTAATCATTAGGATACATTGCAGCCATTTCGCTAAAGTTATTGTAACCTAGCTTGCCTGTGTGCATTTACGAAGCCAGCAAAGGCTAATTCGCCCCTGGGCTATGCTGTCAAGTGTCCCTGACTGTCAATGTCGGAAAAGAAAAGCCACCGTTTTAAATTTGACAAGCTTTGTCCTCGGAACATATCGGTATTAATAACCGACTGCGAGGGTTTAAACAGAGCTGATGAGCGAGCTGATAGCAACTGGCTAGCCAGCTAGCAAACGTTAGCCACGGAGCTGTCACCAATAACTCTCCCACACTGATTATGAATCACGCACTAAACACAACAAAGCAGACAAGCAAGTTTACTCCGGGAACTCACGATAGTACGGGGATAGGTGTCCACACGATACAGTAGGGGTAACGACTCGTATCGGGGTTTATTCTTTCAAAGGCTATGTGGTAATTCTTCATGGTGTCGATTTCGACATCCGCCATCACCAACTGTGAAAAATGAATTTCATTCGCCCAACTTCCTGGCAACCAGCTTCTCCACAGACAGAACAATGAGATTGGCCATCTAGCAATTATGACAAATGCCAGATGGACCATCTTTTTGTTGGGTGGGCTGGTGGAAAAAAAGGGAAACAGCCAGTGACCCATAGGCCTGTTAAGATTTTTTATTTGTTTTATTAAGATTTTTGTTATCATTTTTGCATTTTCTCTGTTATCATCATAATATATTTGATCTTTTCAGAGCTCCCGAGTGGAGCAGCGGTCTAATGCACTGCATCTCAGTCCCTGGTTCAAATCCAAGTTCTATCACATCTGGCCATGATTGGGAGTCCCATAGGTCCCGTACAATTGGCTGGTCTTCCCTGGCTACCTGAACCTGCTGAGACCCCTGTCACCATCTGATCCTGCTCAGAATTACCTTACATTTATACATTATATTAGGGGCGACAGGTAGCCTAGTGGATAGAGCGATGGGCCAGTAACTGAAAGGCTGCTGTATTGAATCCCTAAGCTGACAAGTCTGTTGTTCTGCCCCTGAACACATTCATGAATGGCAAAAAAGACTGTCAAAAAATACATCATAGGGAATACGGTTTTGAAGTGTCTGTCCTATATCTAGGAGATAAACTCAGCAAAAAAGAAATGTCCTCTCACTGTCAACTGCGTCTAATTTCAGCAAACTTAACATGTGTAAATATTTGTATGAACATAAGATTCAACAACTGAGACATAAACTGAACAAGTTCCACAGACATGTGACTAACAGAAATGGAATAATGTGTCCCTGAACAAAGGGGGAGTCAAAATCAAAGGTAACAGTCAGTATCTGGTGTGGCCACCAGCTGCATTAAGAACTGCAGTGCATCTCCTCCTCATGGACTGCACCAGATTTGCCAGTTCTTGCTGTGAGATGTTACCCCACTTTTCCACCAAGGCACCTGCAAGTTCCCAGACTTTTCTGGGGGGAATGGCACTAGCCCTCACTTGTGCGATCCAACAGGTCCCAGACGTGCTCAATGGGATTGAGATCCGGGCTCCTTGCTGGCAATGGCAGAACACTGACATTCCTGTCTTGCAGGAAATAATGTACAGAACAAGCAGTATGGCTGGTGGCATTGTCATGCTGGAGGGTGATGTCAGGATGAGCCTGAAGGAAGGGTACCACATGAGGGAGGAGGATGTCTTCCCTATAACGCACAACGTTGAGATTGCCTGCTATGACAACAAGCTCAGTCCGATGATGCTGTGACACACCTCCCCAGACCATGACGGACCCTCCACCTCCAAATCGATCCCGCTCCAGAGTACAGGCCTCGGTGTAACCCTCATTCCTTCGACTATAAACGCAAATTCAACCACCCCTGATGAGACAAAACTGTGACTCCTTAGTGAAGAGCAGTTTTTGCCATTCCTGTCTGGTCCAGCGATGGCGACGTTGTTGCCAGTGATGTCTGGTGAGGACCTGCCTTACAACAGGCCTACAAGCCCTAAGTCCAACCTTTCTCAGCCTATTGCGAACAGTCTGAGCACTGATGGAGGGATTGTGCATTCCTGGTGTAACTCGGGCAGTTGTTGTTGCCATCCTGTACCTGTGTGATGTTAGGATGTACCGATCCTGTGCAGGTGTTGTTACACGTGGTCTGCCACTGCGAGGACGATCAGCTGTCCGTCCTATCTCCCTGTAGCGCTGTCTTAGGCGTCTCACAGTACAGACATTGCAGTTTATTACCCTGGCCACATCTGCAGTCCTCATGCCTCCAGTCCTCATGCCTAAGGACTGCCTAAGGCATGTTCACGCAGATGAGCAGGGACCCTGGGCATCTTTCTTTTGGTGTTTTTCAGAGTCAGTAGAAAGGCCTCTTTTAGTGTCCTAAGTTTTCATAACTGTGACCTTAACCGTTCCACAGGTGCATGTTCATTAATTGTTTATAAGTCATTGAACAAGCATGGGAAACAGTGTTAAATCCCTTTGCAATGAAGATCTGTGAAGTTATTTCGATTTTTACGAATTATCTTTGAAAGACAGGGTCCTGAAAAAGGGACATTTCTTTTTTTGAAAGCTCAGGACATATTTTTGTTTTTTTTGGGACACAAAACAACCTTGTATGGGTTGCCTTTGGGCTCCTGAGAGGCGCAGCGGTCCAAGGCACTGCATCTCAGTGCTAGAGGTGTCACTACAGATCCTGGTTTGATTCCAGGCTGTCTCACAACCAGCCATGACTGGGAATCTCAATCGAACCAGTGTCATACAGGTTAGTGTTTGGCCGGGAATAGGCCTTCATTGTAAATAAGAATTTGTTCTTAAGTCATAGCACAGATTCTCAATTGGATTGAGGTCTAGGCTTTGACTAGGCCATTCCAAGACATTTACATGTTTTTCCTTAAAAACCTCTTAAGGATGAGACCCTTTTTTCCAATTTTCACCTAAAATGACATACCCAAATCTAACTGCCTGTAGCTCAGGACCTGAAGCAAGGATACAGTGCCTTGCAAAAGTATTCATCCCCCTTGGCGTTTCCTATTTTGTTGCATTACAACCTGCATTTTAAATGGATTTAATTTGGATTTCATGTAATGGACATACACAAAATAGTCCAGATTGGTGAAGTAAAATGAAAAAAATAACTTGTTTTAAAAAATTCTCAAAAATAAAAAACAGAAAAGTGGTGTGTGTATATATGTGTTCACCCCCTTTGCTATGAAGCCCCTAAACAAGATCTGGTGCAACCAATTACCTTCAGAAGTCACATAATTAAAGTCCACCTGTGTGCAATCTAAGTGTTACATGATCTGTCACATGATCTCAGTATGTATACACCTGTTCTGAGAGGCCCCAGAGTCTGCAATACCACTAAGCAAGAGGCACCGCCAAGCAAGCGGCACCATGAAGACCAAGGAGCTCTCCAAACAGGTCAGGGACAAAGTTGTGGAGAAGTACAGATCAGGGTTGGGTTAAAAAATACCCAAAACTTTGAACATCCCACGGCGTACCATTAAATCCATTATTAAAACATGGAAAGAATATGGCACCACAACAAACCTGCCAAGAGGAGGGCCGCACACCAAAACTCATGGACCAGACTAGGAGGGCATTAATCAGAGAGGCAACAAAGATAACTCTGAACGACCTGCAAACTCCACAGCGTAGATTTGAATATCTGTCCATAGGACCACTTTAAGCCGCACACTCCACAGAGCTGGGCTTTACGGAAGAGTGGCCAGAAAAAAAGCCATTGCTTAAAGAAAAAAATGTGTTTGGTGTTTGCCAAAAGGCATGTGGGAGACTCCCCAAACATATGGAAGAAGGTACTCTGGTCAGATGAGACTAAAAAGGAGCTTTTTGACCAAACCCTATGTCTGGCGCAAACCCAACACCTCTCATCACCCTGAGAACACCATCAGCAGGGACTGGGAAACTGGTCAGAATTGAAGGAATGATGGATGGCGCTAAATATAGGGAAATTCTTGAAGGAAATCTGTTTCAGTCTTCCAGAGATTTGATACTGGGACAGAGGTTCACCATCCAGCAGGACAATGACCCTAATTATACTGCTAAAGCAACACTCGAGTGGTTTAATAAAGATTGCTGTACAGCAGTGGAACCCAACCAACATGAAGGAGCTGGAGCAGTTATGCCTTGAATAATGGGCAGAAATCCCAGTGGCTAGATGTGCCAAGCTTATAGAGACATACCCCAAGGGTAGCCTAGTGGTTAGAGCGTTGGACTAGTAACCGGAAGGCTGCAAGTTCAAACCCCTAGCTGACAAGGTACAAATCTGTCGTTCTGCCCCTGAATAGGCAGTTAACCCACTGTTCCTAGGCCCTCATTGAAAATAAGAATTTGTTCTTAACTGACTTGCCTGGGTAAAAAAGTGGTAGGCATGTTGTGTAAATCAAATGATACAACCCCCCCCCCCCAAAATCTATTTTAATTCCAGGTTGTAAGGCAACAAAATAGGAAAAATGCCAAGGGGGGGAATACTTTCGCAAGCCACTGTATGCATATTCTTGATACCATTTGAAAGGGAACAGTTAGAAGTTTGTGGAAATGTGAATGGAATGTAGGAGACATATTAGATCTGGTGGATGATAATAGAAAGAAAAAAACACATATTTTTTTGTACCCTCTTCTTTGAAATGCAAGCGTAAGGCCATAATGTATTATTCCAGCCCAGGCGGTGTATGTGCAAAGTTTTAGACTGATCCAATGAACCATTGCATTTCTTTTCAACATTTTGTATCAAGACTGCCCAAATGTGCCTAATTGGTTTATTAATGCATTTTCAAGTTCATAACTGCACTCTCCTCAAACAATAGCATGGTATTATTTCACTGTAATAGCTACTGTAAATTGGACAGTGCAGTTAGATTAATAAGATTTTAAGCTTTCTGCCAATATCAGATATGTCTATATCCTGGGAAATGTTCTTGTTACTTACAACCTCAATTGCAATAGCCTACGTTAGCTCAACCGTCTTGCAGGGGAGGCGGGGGGCACCGTTAAAAGTCAATTTGGGACTTCTGTATTTTAATTGTTATAGCAATGTTTATTCACTCTTGAATCTCAGTCTCTTCAACCAGCGAATGGGTCTTAGTTCATGAGCTCTCTGGTGTCTGGTTACGTTACATAGCCAAAGGCACAGGAGGTTGAAAAATCATGTCTATTTCCCGCCTATTTCATTCACTGAAATTCCGGCCACTTCTTGGCAGAAAGATATGCATACAGACAAAACATTACACAGCTCAGTGATGTGGGCTGATGTGGCAAAAATCTAGGGCTGAAATTTTGTTCCAATCCGCCCTATCACAATCAGACAGCCAGGAGAGAGCTGCTGAATGTTCAGCCTCTAAAACCCAATTTTCTCTTTGTAATTATACTGAACAAAAAATGTAATGCAACATGCAACAAATTCAAATATTTTACTAATTTAGAGTTCACATTAGGAAATCAGTCAATTGAAATAAATTCATTAGGCCCGATTCTATGGATTTCACATGACTGGGAATACAGATATGCATCTATTGGTCACAGATACCTTTTAAAAAAGCAAGTAGAGGCATGGATCAGAAAACCAGTCAGTATCTGGTGTGACCACTATTTGCCTCATGCAGCGCCACATCCCCTGCACATAGAGTTGATCAGGCTGTTGATTGTGGCCTGTGGAATGTTGTCCAACTCCTCTTCAATGACTGTGAGAAGTTGCTGGATATTGGCAGGAACTGGAACATGCTGTCGTACACGTCGATCAAGCGCATCCCAAACATGCTCAATGGGTGACATGTCTGGTGGGTATACAGACCATGGAAGAACTGGGACATTTTCAGCTTCCAGGAATTGTGTACAGATCCTTGCAGCATGGGTCCGTGCATTATCATGCTGAAACATGAGGTGATGGTGGTGGATGAATGGAATGATCTCAGGATCTCATCAGTATCTCTGTGCATTCAAATTGTCATCGATAAAATGCGATTGTGTTTGTCGTCTGTACCTAATGCCTGCCAATATCATAACCCCACCATCACCATGGGCACTCTGTTCACCATGTTGACATCCGAAAACCACTCACCCACACGACGACATACACATGGTCTGCAGTTGTGAGGTCGGTTGGACCTACTGCCAAATTTTCTAAAATGACGTTGGAGGCGGCTTATGGTAGAGAAATTACCATTTAATTCTCTGGCACCCTCAATACTTGAAACGTCTGTGGCATTGTGTTGTGTGACAAAACTGCACATTTTAGAGCGGTCTTTTATTGTCCCCAGCATAAGGTGGACATGTGTAATAATTATGCTGTTTAATCAGCTTCTTGACATGCCACACCTGTCAGGTGGATGGATTATTTTGGCAAAGGAGAAATGCTCACAACAGGGATGTAAACACATTTGTGCAAATGGAACATTTCTGGGATCTAAACTTTGCATGTTGTGTTTATATTTTTGCTCATTGCCGAAATCAAGTGCCAGTGATGCACTGACTAGCATTTCCCTAAAGTTCAGCTAAATCATGGCTTTCAGGTGGTTTAGTAGGACTTCAAATACATCAACATTTGCTCTTTCTATATTACACAAATAGTGTAGGCAAAGAGAGGAGAAGTACTCTGAGGTGGGGTGGGGGTGCAGGTTGAAGGCAGAAGCAGAGGCAGTCGCAGCTGTTAAAGAAGCTATCTATCTATATCTGTGGCGATGCAAAGGTGGAACTGGAAGCAGAGAGGAACCCATGGGACGTGGCTGGGTTCAGTGTACTCCATGCAGCCTTCTATTAGACATGACAGGTGATATACTGTGTGAAGGGCAAAACAAATTACTCAGCAAAAGCAGGCAGACATTGAAAAATGAAGGAAGGAACAGCGGGCTGGTCCTAGCAGAACCAGGGGAATTCTCCAGCAAAATGCCACCTCAATATCCAGCGAGCACTGGTCCTCAACCATACTACCCAATTAGGCCCCATGATGTGGAGCCCAGCACCGGATGGAACTTTATGGCAGCTTGAGGTTCCTTTTCAAGTCAAAAGGTTTGAGATGTTTAATGTCAATGTGTGAACTTATCATCCTCCCAACCCTCCTATCTGTAATTACCTGTCCATTTTTTTAAAATTCACCTTCATTTTGACTGAGAGTCAATGCCGAGACCAAAGTCTATTTTCCAGATGAGCCCTGTTTAGCTGGTTGGAGAAACATGTTTGGTGAGGTTCTATTTTAATACACTGTACAGCTTTAAAGATTCCCCTGAAATGGCCTTAAAGTCTTTCAGAAGGGGAGGAACAGGAAGGGATTATTAAAGAGAAGGCTAGGGGATGTGTTTTAAGCCAATAGAAGAACGACAACGATTTGAGGGAGAATGTAGAGAAGAATCATTAAGGCTTTGGTGTTTACTTCACAATAGCCTCTTCAGCATGTGTGTGCGTCTGTATAATGTGTGTGTGTGTCTGTGCATCTGTGCAGGAGTGCATGTGGAGTTAACTTATAAAAATTCTCCATAGGAAAAAAAATCTCTCATCTCAACTGAAAACATCACTGTATTTTTTTAAAACTAGGCAAGTCAGTTAAGAACAAATTCTTATTTATAGTGAGCCTAGGAACAGTGGGTCTACAGCCTTATCCAGGGTCAGAACAACAGTTTTTTTTACTTTGTCAGGGATTTGATCTGTCGACCTTTTGATTACTGGCCCAACACTCTAACCACTAGGCTACCTGCCACCCCACTTACATCAGATCCTGCAATATGTGAGTCCCTGCAACCAAATCTCATTCAACATCCATAACTAAACCCACTCATCATTGGATTTGCTGTCTTTTGTCTCAGTTGGAGATATTGATTATGTGTTGGCCAATAAACGGCACATGGAGCTTTGAACCTTTATAAGACAGTGACTGAGGCAATCACAATGAATCATTCAGTTTAGGTATTAGACACACAACCGCTGTTACCCAACCCCTAGTCTTGTCCACCAGCAAAGGCTTGTGGCGATTAACCTGGGGACGAGGTTACCTAGTTGACACCTATAGACATCACAAGGAAACCACAACCCATATTGTATATATCACACCGTGAAATAGGAAAATAGACAGTACAAAGCCATCCTTAGAGACCACAGTATCCTCACAGTTGGGTGAATGGAAGGTTCATTTCCTTCAGCTATTTGTTGTGTTTACACTGCAATTTGTATTTATTTATTTTATTTAACCTTTATTTAACTAGGCAAGTCAGTTAAGAACAAATTCTTATTTACAATGAATGCCTACTGGGGAACAGTGGGTTAACTGCCTTTTCGGGAGCAAAATGACAGATTTTCACTTTGTCAGCTCAGGGATTTGATCTAGCACCCTTTTGATTAACAGCTCAACACTCTAACCACTAGGCTACCTAAAGAGGTCATACAGTCTATGATGTATAACAACTGACAGACGCTGTGTGATGATGCTGTCAATACAGACCGGCTCAACGGTTTTGAACATCATCAATAATGAGGAATATTGACTGATAAGGTCCCAAAGGTTTTGTCATGAATGTGACTGCATGGATGGTAATCTCAGGAAGATGAATACATAGAGCAATATATTGCAAGGGGACAAAGCTAGATGTTCGTGGAAGTGAAGGTTAAAGTATAGAGTATTTCCATCTGAGAAGTAGATACACAATGGATAGCCATTACACTCACTCTGACTCAAACATCTTAGCTGACATTGTTGTTATTGATTGGTTACCAGGTAAATAAATTGTTGACATGATATTCAAAAATAATAAATAAGATGGCAAAACATTAAAAGGGGCATTAAAAGGGGTCTGTTCAAATTGATTGGATAGTTTTTTAAATGTCCACAGGCTGCTCTATTTTACAACTCATGACAGCAAAGCACAACCCTGCAGAAGATGCTGGAAATATTGATGCTCAATAAAAGGTGAGTACATTGTGCACATCTGGATCATACATTTCTATAACATTGTATAGAGTCAAAGCTCCATTGGGATCTCACAACCAAGAAAATGAAGAGATACAAATGTGTGGGCTCTGCGCTCCCTACATTTCTGTACATAATCTACATCAATGTGAAAGGAAACAGTGCCACACAGTGGATATATTTAAAATTATTTCACATTTGGCACAAAATACATGCAGCAATCTATTCTGAGGAATGGTTTTCCACACATAGGTTAAGACAACTCCTGGATTAAAAAGCTCAATGGAGAATCTGAATCTGTGAACCTGTCCCTAAAAGTTATGTAACTGTAGAATCAGTAGGGCAGGTTAGCGTTTGTGTCTGACCAGATGCAATTTCATTATTTGGGTGTTTAAGATATTTTAACACAATTCTTAAATACAAGGCTGAAAAACAACTGAAAAGCCCCAAGCAATTATGCGAACCAGAAAAGCTTGAATGTCGGCTAACAGTGACCTACACCTGTTTGTTTTCTCGGTTGCTGACAGCTGACCATTAACAAATACCTTGAAAGCAGATGGAGGGTTAATTCAAGTAAAAACTCAGTCCACCTAACTTTATTAATAGGGTTTACCCACCTTTTACGGGATTTTTTTTAATGTTGTGATTTTTATATAACTAGGCAAGTCAGTTAAGAACAAATTCTTATTTACAATTGACGACCTACACCAGCCAAACCCGGACGGCGATGGGCCAATTGTGCATCTGCCCTTTGGGACTCTCAATCACAGCCAAATGTGATACAGCCTGGATACAAACCAGGAACTGTAGTGACGCCTATTGCACTGAGATGCAGTGCCTTAGACCGCTGCGTCACTCAGGAACCCAAATAGGGGCATATTCATCCAAATTAGAAAAATACATTTTGGTTAAGGCTATCGTGTTCAAAACATCTTTAAGTGACTTTGTTGAGTTTTACAATCATTTTTTAGACCCTTGCGGATGATTTGGACATGATTTACAAAAAATGCTAATATCGGTCCAATGATGTTGACTGTGCCATACAGGTTGCAAAATAGTTGGGAAGAGATTTTTTATGTACCGATTCCATGGCACACGGTGTATGAGTTGATATATAAATCAACGCAAGATTCAAGACTTCGTGCTTTTCAGCAAAAAAATTTTGGTAGAATTCTTGCCACCAACAAAATGTTGATTATTTGGGGCATAAGATCATCGAAGCTCTGCAGATTTTGTTGTGAGGATACAGAATCAATAGACTATGTATTTTGGTATTGCCCTCAGATAGCCTGTTTCTGGTCTCAGGTTCAGGAATGGCTGAAAATGCAAAGCATTGATCTAAAAATTGACCCTAGAAATAGTACTAGGAGATCTGGAGAGACCGGGTCAGTCAATTACTAATATACTAATACTCTTAGTAAAGTATTTATCTTCAACACGCAATCTGTAGATTCTATTCGATTAGATAGATTGAAATTGTACGTTAAACATCACAGCATAGTTGAAAGATACGTGTTGCGTAGAAATCCGAAGTGGGTGGCCAGCAGAGATAGATGGAATGGGCTGAGGGTTAGTATGTGGAATTGGAGACAAATGGGAGTGGAGTTGTTGTGTTGGAGATAGAATGATGGTCAAAGATAAAAGTAAAATAAAAATTTTAAATAAAAAAAGTCAAAATAAAACATAATAAAAAGTACATTTGAATGACACTAAGTGGCAGTGTCTTTACAACTAATGCCGGTTTGCCTAAGGCTGATGCCGCGCAGGTGTTTGTACACATGCTTATACACACACTCTCATTCAAATAAACACATACAAGAACACACGCATACATGTAATAGTGCCAGACATGCACACAAACATATAAAGTAGGCATTGCTGTTATGATTTTAGTTGTCCTTGATGTCCTTTGTTTTAAATGTATTATTTTGTTTTATACATTTTTTGCATTGTCTTTTCCTTTTTTTCTCTTTAGTTCTTTTGGTTGTTGGTGCATTGGGGGGTTCTTGGGGGAGGGGAATGGAATTCAGTGTACTTTTAATTTTTCTTCCGTGGGGGGAGGGCTGTGGGAGGGGTCTAGAATGGTTGAGGGACAGCTATTGGGGAACTGTGGGGGGATCTTGGAGGGTTCAGGTTCAGGTTTTTTGGCCTGGTGGTAGATCGGTCAACGTGCCCTTGAGCAGGGCATTGACCCTGGATGTTTCTGTGTGTCGCTCTGAATGGGAATCTGTTGTCACGTTCTGACCTTAGTTCTGTTATTTTATCTTTGTTTTAGTATGGTCAGGAAGTGAGTTGGGTGGGCAGTCTATGTTTGTTTTTCTATGTTGGTTTTTGAGTTCGGCCTAGTATGGTTCTCAATCAGAGGCAGCTGTCAATTGTTGTCCCTGATTGAGAATCATACTTAGGTAGCCTGGGTTTCACTTTTGGGTTGTGGGTGTTTGTCTTCCGTGTCAGTGTTTGTTGCCACACGGGACTGTCTCATTCATTTTCACGTTTAATGTTTTGTATTTCGTAGTGTTCAGTTTATGTTTTAAAATAAACATTATGGACACTTACCACGCTGCGTTTTGGTCCTCCGATCCTTCTCGCTTCTCCTCCTCAGAAGAGGAGGACGAGATCCCTTACATCTGTTGGATGACTGGTATGATGTAGTTGTTGGATGACTGGTATGATGTAGTTGTTGGATGACTGGTATGATGTAGTTGTTGGATGACTGGTATGATGTAGTTGTTGGATGACTGGTATGATGTAGTTGTTGGATGACTGGTATGATGTAGTTGTTGGATGATTGGTATGATGTAGTTGTTGGATGACTGGTATGATGTAGTTGTTGGATGACTGGTATGATGTAGTTGTTGGATGACTGGTATGATGTAGTTGTTGGATGACTGGTATGATGTAGTTGTTGGATGACTGGCATGATGTAGTTGTTGGATGACTGGTATGATGTAGTTGTTGGATGACTGGTATGATGTAGTTGTTGAGCAGCTTCACTGCAAGTATATTGTATGTTCTGAATAAATATATATAGTTTTTTAATTAAAAAATAATATCGGTCCAATGACTTAGGATTTGTGCCACAAATGATTAATGTTAGCATGTGGAAACAGTAACTCGGAAACTAAACCAAAGAATGGATTGCTGTCATACCTTGTCCATAGACTGCTTACAGGGTCAGGAAACTCACGTGTCATTTTTGAATTTGGGTGAACTATCCCTTCAATGCTATTTTGCATTTCGGGGTTTACCCACCTGTTCTGCTAGATGAGTGTTTTTGGGTACATACCTACTTACCTACAGAGTTTAGACTTCACCCACCCATGTTTTTACTACATCCCTCAAGGGATACTTCAGTATATTCTGGATACCATGAAGCAAAATAGTAAACCCTGGAACCCCAGGGAAAAAGGAAAACTCAACCAAATTCTAAGAACTCGCTTGGAGCTGCCAAAAACACTCCTTTTACCCTTTATCATAGATCAAAAATAGCTTTAGTGGGTCTTTCATTAGAAGAGGAGAATGCCCCCCTTCTCCACACCCAATGAGTAGGGTACTGCCAATGGGATACTGCCCAAATTGGCACTGTCAACATATTATATAATTGTCTGCACCCTTTGAAGGGAGCTTTCAAGCTACAAAGCAGACCTTTGTTGATCATCTGAAGCAGTTCATTCTTAGTTTGGTACATTGTATATGCTCTGGCATGGTTTCCAATCTGGTTTAATAGGCAGGCAATACTGAGTAATCAAATTACAGACACAAATTGGATAGGGCAGTTTTTTAAAAACTGATTGTGTACATCAAATTTGCTGATAATGCTAGATTATGAAATATTTCTAATTTAAAAGGAACTGAGACCCACATACTGTATAAGCCCCAAACATTTGAATAATGATGTCAATGCTATGCCATTGACATAGCTTCTCCCTGTCTGAAACCGGTTAAACACACAGGAAGGAAAGTTTTCCAAAGGAGATTGAGATTGTGCAATGCTTCGTTCCTTGATACCACGTTCCGGACACATCCATGCAAAAGAATGTTCCTAATGCCGCCCACGTTCTGTTTTTTTTGTTGCATTTGTAGCGTTTTATACCATTGGGACTTAAATGACATTTTACATCATTTAGACTCCACGTAGAAGCTTTTTAGCAGGCTAAAATCTAGGATACTTCGTTTTTGATGTATTGAAACTTCTTGGAGTTCACTTTTTTCATATCCCAGTTTAATAGGGTGCGGTTTTTCAATGAAATATCGTTATTTATTCTCTCAGTATTCATCCCTTGATACTGTATCAACTCATTAATCAATTTCACCGTCATGTGAAACAACAGAGGGAAATCCAAAGTTGACTAGAAACAGTTGCACGGTGACTCGTCCTAAAGGTATGAGGGACAGTTCGCAGTCGATCAGACATCCACGCCAAAGTTTCCTGTAGCCAAGGTAAATACCACATTTCTACTCTCTCTCTCTTTCTCTCGCTCTCTCTCTCTCTCCTCTGCTTGGAACGACCGCCTACTTACTTTCCATTGGACACCTCATGTTCATTTAAGACGCTCATCTGTTGCACTCTAGTATCTGAGTGGTTGGCAAGGCTGTCACCGGTCGGGGAGGCGTGACCGACCGATTACTGTCCGAGGGGGACATGGACGGACACAGTTGGACGATCATCACATCTGAAGGTGAAAGATCCCGCGGAGGGTCCTGCTGCGCTGAGTGTTCCGGAGCTGTCTGATGTAGGCTAATAAAGTACGCCTACAGTAGTAGCCTTGAAGAGGAAGAAGAACGCCCACATGCATTGGTATTTCCTCTCTCGTCTTGTGCAATATTCTCTAACTTTTTACTTATCACGTGAAACAGTGTACGCAAAAAGAGCACAAGTATAGCCTATACAAAATTAAATTGAATGCATGTCAACATGTTAATATTTGATGGGCGTGAAATAGGTTTTTCTGGTTTTTGGAAGAGAGCAATGTCAGAAATGAATTTCGCACTGATTGCTCTGCCTGCCTCTCTCCACAGCCTTTGTCACTCAAATATGGGAGAGGCTGGAGGGAGAGATGTATACTGTAGGTTTATGTGAGGTCTTGATTGAATTATCATATTTAGTCAGTGGGTGCCACCGTGTAAATTCCTCAGTCACATTAGCCATAGGCAAACACTTGACAGGGTTGACAATAGGAAATAGGTGTTGCTGAGATTTGACTGAATTTGCCTTGTTATCATGTAAGGATCCCGTTTTGAAGGTGTTGGAGCTACATTTCTGTTCATTCGCAACTCTGTTTTATCAGATGTGGGCATGTGGCCAATATCTAATAACAAAGTTGAAGTTACTGTGTAAACATGTCTGACAGTATGTCTGCATCTGAAAATGCATTCTTTCACCAGTTCAGGAAAGGAACATTTTATTACTTGATAAAAAAACTTGCTTGCATCTTATGATCAGAAGAACATGGAGAGAGAGAGGAGAGAACAACGTTTGAGTTTTCACCCTGAGGAAGGCGAGTGTATTATGAATTCAAACTTGCATTAGGAATGCATTTCAAGTGTGACTTGAATGTATACATTTGAATCAGATGTGTGTTTTGGTTATTAGACCCCCATTACATTGACATATTATTCATTTAGCAGACACTCTTATCCAGAGTGATTTACAGGAGCAATTAGGGTAAAGTTCATACACCACACTGCTTACAAAAATATCCTTATCTTTTCATCTTCAAGGTTGAAGTGTTCATGTTCTCCCTCCCCATCCCCTATAGCACCACTCCTTTCCCTCCTAGCACTGTTTAGAGTGAAAACTACAGAGAGAGGGACTGGATCAGACACGGAGCATTAGAAGTTCAGGGCAAGGTCCATAGACAGTATAGTAGCCTAATCTGCAAGGTTAACTGCAGATTAAGGCTAACTACTGCTAATAAATTGTCAGGTCTGCTGCAGGAGTCAGAACAGGTCTGGTGTAATCTGGCCTCCTGTCCCTGGGGCCTTGGTGGCCCAGCCAGGTAGGGCCAGCATGAAGGATGTCCTCTGATTGCCTGGTTAAACCAGACTGAACACGCACTCACCAGGCTAGTCCTCTCTTCTGAGGTGGCAGGAGTTTACAGGTAAACTGTGAAGGAGAGACGTTCACTTGGACTAGAGACTCATTCTGAAGTAATTTGACTGCTGAAGCACGTAGTGTGATGTGTTTCTATTTATTTAAGGAACTTGTCTTTTTAACCTGTGTGTCAGATATGTTTGGGGAGTCCTCCAACAAAGGTGATGTTTTTACTACAAATAGTTTTACTTGCTCTGCAGTTTTAAAATAAATGACGTAATTTTAAACCTCTTTTTATACCTAGTTATTGTTTTGAAGCCTTTTAGGTGTTAGCGTAGGCCAGCTCTGAATGCTAAATGCTTTCCTAATGGTGTCACTCTCCTTCTTTTTCAGTTGCCAGTCTCCTGAAACTATCCAGCCAGCAACAACAACGGTCCCACCATCCATCAGACCATCCCTCATGGCAACGATTGTTATGGATAGGATTGGGCGTCTGTTCATCAACCTCCAGCAGGTAAGGGCGGTGCCCCAGATGCTGACAGAGGTCGCCCCCTCCATGCCCGGCACGCTACGAGACACCGAAGTTCCCGGGTTCTTCAGAGAGCGCTACATCCACGCCGGCTACCGACCGCTCCACCAGGGCTGGAGGTACTGTAACAGGATGTACTACAATACCCACAATGCTATGTAGAACATCCGGTTTTATTATAGTAAAAACATCTCTGAAGCTAACATAACGGTGTCCCGTCTCTGAAGCTAACATAACGGTGTCCCGTCTCTGAAGCTAACATAACGGTGTCCCGTCGCTGAAGCTAACATAGCGGTGTCCCGTCGCTGAAGCTAACATAGCGGTGTCCCGTCGCTGAAGCTAACATAGCGGTGTCCCGTCGCTGAAGCTAACATAGCGGTGTCCCGTCGCTGAAGCTAACATAGCGGTGTCCCGTCGCTGAAGCTAACATAGCGGTGTCGCTGAAGCTAACATAGCGGTGTCCCGTCACTGAAGCTAACATAGCGGTGTCCCGTCGCTGAAGCTAACATAGCGGTGTCCCGTCTCTGAAGCTAACATAGCGGTGTCCCGTCTCTGAAGCTAACATAGCGGTGTCCCGTCTCTGAAGCTAACATAGCGGTGTCCCGTCTCTGAAGCTAACATAGCGGTGTCCCGTCTCTGAAGCTAACATAGCGGTGTCCCGTCTCTGAAGCTAACATAGCGGTGTCCCGTCACTGAAGCTAACATAACGGTGTCCCGTCGCTGAAGCTAACATAACGGTGTCCCGTCGCTGAAGCTAACATAACGGTAACATAACGGTGTCCCGTCGCTGAAGCTAACATAACGGTGTCCCGTCGCTGAAGCTAACATAACGGTGTCCCGTCGCTGAAGCTAACATAACGGTGTCCCGTCTCCTTATCAATACAGGTACTACTTCCTTTCGCTGTTCCAGCGTCACAACGAGACCATCAACGTGTGGACCCACCTGCTGGGGTCTCTCCTTGTCCTGGTCAAGTTCCTCCAGCTGGCTGAGACGGTAGACTTCATCCATGATGCCCACGCCTGGCCCCTCCTCATCCTCCTCCTGTCCTCTCTGGCCTACATGGCCTGCAGCACTGTAGCCCACCTCCTGGCTGCCAAATCAGAGTTCTACCACTACTGCTTCTTCTTCCTGGATTATGTAGGAGTGGCTCAGTATCAGTATGGCAGTGCCGTGGCTCACTTCTACTATGCTGTGGAACCAGATTACCACCGGTGGGTCTCCTCGGTCTTCATGCCGACTGCCACCTTCCTCTGCTGCCTGTCCTGCCTGGGCTGCTGCTATGGGAAGTTTCGCAACCACAGCCTGCGGGTCTGGGTCCGGAAGGTGGGCCAGGTGGTTCCCTCGGCTATGGCCTATGCCTGGGATACTAGCCCGGTGTTCCACCGCCTCCTCCTCTGGCCCACGTCGCACAGTGATGGCATCACTGCCGCGGCCAGTGGCGTAGTCGGTGACCCGGCTATATCCTTCCATGGGGGCCAGGTAGCCTTCTTCCTGTCCAGTGCGTTCTTCTTCACAAACCCACTTCCAGAGCGTCTGTTCCCAGGCCACTGTGATTTCCTGGGGCAGGGCCACCAGCTGTTCCACGTCTTCCTGGTGATCTGTACCCTCTGTCAGATCCAGGCCTCTCACCTGGACTACCTGGGCCGACGGCCACTCTACACACAGCTACACGGAGAGAGAGGAGCAGCAGCCACTATCTATCTGGTTCAGTATGGAGCCACGCAGGTGGTCTGTGTCTGTATAGCAGTCTTCATGGCGAGGAAAGTAAAACGGTTGCTTGACTGCAGAGACAAGTCCAAATGAATTGGCTTGGAGACTATGTAAGAGGGTAGGAAAGTTAGAATCACTTCCCAGTGGGCAAAACGGGTTGAAATGGGTTGACGTTATTACAGCCAGAACCTTTTGCCCAGTTTTGCCCTCTGATTTGGTACCAAAGTGATCAATGTGGCCTTGGTTGACTCGACACACACTGCCTTTGTTTTTTAAATGTACATTTATATGATAATATTATGTTTCTCTACAGCACCTGTGTCCTTGAGGGAGTGTTGTTTACCTTTTACATAATGGAAGTTGAGGAAGCCTAGCACTGAACAAAGCCTCAATGAGATGTAAGAATGTTGATAGCTTGCATAGTACTTTCTATATTTGCTATGATTGCTCACTGTAATCCTAGAATAGATCTGCTTAGTTGTTCTCTGTTTTTCAATTGGCATGGTGGTGTCAAATGATGTATGTAATGTACATTATCGTACACCTGTCAATTGTTGCGGAGGTTATGTTCCATCGCTACATTTTCCTTTTGATTGACCACGAGGGGAAAAGGGAAACGTGTTACCTCTCTTACCATGGCCTACCACTGCCAGGACACACTCTTCACTCAGTGCTGTGACGTAAACCGGAATAGAGACGGGCTCTGATTGGCTCTTTCTGGAAGATCACCATGGCGACCTATAACAAAACATCAGTTCAGCCAATGGGATTGAGTAAAGGTGTGAGGACAACTCCCTTTATACATTACAACACACATAGCCAATCCCAATTGGGTCCCCATGCCTTCCCCTTTGCCATATTAAACCTTATGTGTTTGCAGATCTGAAGGGTGATAGGTATTATGTGTAGTGTTGGTCCTTCCACCTGACAGACCTGCAATCGCAGGGATATCGCCAAGGAGAAGGGCTAGGGAGTGTATTGGGACTGGCTTTGTTCATGTTTACCCTTTGTCCATTACTCTCTGATTGTGCCATAGGGTGGTATCAGTGGAGGCTGCTGAGGGGAGGAGGGCTCATAATAATGGCGGGAGCAAATGGAATGGCATCAAACAGATGCAAACCATGGAAACCATGTGTTTGATGTATCTGATACCATTCCACTCCAGCCATTACCACGAGCCCATCTTCACAATTAAAGTGCCACCAACCTCCTGTGGGAGGTATAGTTTCCCCCTGACTGATGCCCAAAAAATACCTTCACAACAATGCAGTGTTATTATGACATGTCAGGAATCATAACAATTTGCTGGGCCTTCACATTTCAGAACTTTGTTAACTTTATGGCATTTGTAGAACAGCAATAAAAACTACTTGAAGCCCACACCATTTTCCTTTCATTATTACTGCAACCTCAAACTTCCTTCCCCCCCAGTGAAATATTAAAGACATGCTCAGGTACTTTGGCGACTAGTATTTTTTTCAACCTCTGGTTTTGTGCTGGATGTGTCAATGTGTAGTTCATACATGCATCTATCAGCAGAATTACTGTCTTACCTCAATTAGCCACAAAATCCCTAGTTTGAAAGTGATTGCTAGTAAGATGCGCACACAGTAGAGAGAGAGAGAGCAATGATGTGGTGTACATAGCTGCACATTTGTGATGTAGTAGTCAATTTTCTGAGACTTTTGGCTTATGAGTGCTACTTTCAGAACTACTGGCTACACCTACACTACTGGCTACACCTACACTACTGGCTACACCTACACTACTGGTTACACCTACACTACTGGTTACACCTACACTACTGGTTACACCTACACTACTGACTACACCTACACTACTGGTTACACCTACACTACTGGTTACACCTACACTACTGGTTACACCTACACTACTGACTACACCTACACTACTGACTACACCTACACTACTGACTACACCTACACTACTGGCCACAACTACACTACTGGCTACACTACTGGTTACACCTACACTACTGGCCACACCTACACTACTGGCTACACCTACACTACTGGCCACACCTACACTACTGGCCACACCTACACTACTGGTTACACTTACACTACTGGCCACACCTACACTACTGGCTACACCTACACTACTGGCTACACCTACACTACTGGTTACACCTACACTACTGACTACTGGTTACGCCTACACTACTGGTTACACCTACACTACTGGCTACACCTACACTACTGTACACCTACACTACTGGCTACACCTACACTACTGGTTACACTTACACTACTGGTTACACCTACACTACTGGTTACACCTACACTACTGGTTACACTTACACTACTGGTTACACTTACACTACTGGTTACACTTACACTACTGGTTACACTTACACTACTGGTTACACCTACACTACTGGCTACACCTACACTACTGGCTACACCTTCACTAATGGCTACACCTACACTACTGGTTACACCTACACTACTGACTACTGGCTACACCTACACTACTGGTTACACTTACACTACTGGTTACACCTACACTACTGGCTACACCTACACTACTGGCTACACCTACACTACTGGCTACACCTACACTACTGGCTACATCTACACTACTGGTTACACCTACACTACACTACTGGCTACACCTACACTACTGGCTACACCTACACTACTGGTTACACCTACACTACTGGCTACACCTACACTACTGGCTACACCTACACTACTGGCTACACCTTCACTACTGGTTACACCTACACTACTGACTACTGGCTACACCTACACTACTGGTTATACTTACACTACTGGTTACACTTACACTACTGGTTACACTTACACTACTGGTTACACTTACACTACTGGTTACACTTACACTACTGGCTACACCTACACTACTGGCTACACCTACACTACTGGCTACACCTTCACAACTGGCTACACCTACACTACTGGTTACACCTACACTACACTACTGGCTACACCTACACTACTGGTTACACCTACACTACTGACTACACCTACACTACTGGCTACACCTACACTACTGGTTACACCTACACTACTGGCTACACCTACACTACTGGTTACACCTACACTACTGACTACACCTACACTACTGGCTACACCTACACTACTGGCTACACCTACACTACTGGCTACACCTACACTTCTGGCTACACCTACACTACTGGCTACACCTACACTACTGGCTACACCTACACTACTGGTTACACCTACACTACTGGCTACACCTACACTACTGGCTACACCTACACTACTGGTTACACCTACACTACTGGTTACACCTACACTACTGGCTACACCTACACTACTGGCTACAGGCTACACCTACACTACTGGCTACACCTACACTACTGGCTACACCTACACTACTGGCTACACCTACACTACTGGCTACACCTACACTACTGGTTACACCTACACTACTGGCTACACCTACACTACTGGCTACACTTACACTACTGGTTACACCTACACTACTGGTTACACCTACACTACTGGTTACACCTACACTACTGGCTACACCTACAATACTGGTTACACCTACACTACTGGCTACACTTACACTACTGGCCACACCTACACTACTGGCTACACCTACACTACTGGCTACACCTACACTACTGGTTACACCTACACTACTGACTACTGGTTACGCCTACACTACTGGTTACACCTACACTACTGGCTACACCTACACTACTGGTTACACCTACACTACTGGCTACACCTACACTACTGGTTACACTTACACTACTGGTTACACCTACACTACTGGTTACACTTACACTACTGGTTACACTTACACTACTGGTTACACTTACACTACTGGTTACACCTACACTACTGGCTACACCTACACTACTGGCTACACCTTCACTAATGGCTACACCTACACTACTGGTTACACCTACACTACTGACTACTGGCTACACCTACACTACTGGTTACACTTACACTACTGGTTACACTTACACTACTGGTTACACCTACACTACTGGTTACACCTACACTACTGGTTACACTTACACTACTGGTTACACCTACACTACTGGTTACACCTACACTACTGGCTACACCTACACTACTGGCTACACCTACACTACTGGCTACACCTACACTACTGGTTTCACCTACACTACTGGCTACACCTACACTACTGGCTACATCTACACTACTGGTTACACCTACACTACACTACTGGCTACACCTACACTACTGGCTACACCTACACTACTGGCTACACCTACACTACTGGCTACACCTACACTACTGGCTACACCTACACTACTGGCTACACCTACACTACTGCCAGCTACACCTACACTACTGGTTACACCTACACTACTGACTAGTGGCTACACCTACACTACTGGTTATACTTACACTACTGGCTACACCTACACTACTGGCTACACCTACACTACTGGCTACACCTTCACAACTGGCTACACCTACACTACTGGTTACACCTACACTACACTACTGGCTACACCTACACTACTGGTTACACCTACACTACTGACTACACCTACACTACTGGCTACACCTACACTACTGGTTACACCTACACTACTGACTACACCTACACTACTGGCTACACCTACACTACTGGCTACACCTACACTACTGGCTACACCTACACTACTGGCTACACCTACACTACTGGCTACACCTACACTACTGGCTACACCTACACTACTGGCTACACCTACACTACTGGCTACACCTACACTACTGGTTACACCTACACTACTGGCTACACCTACACTACTGGTTACACCTACACCTACACTACTGGCTACACTACTGGCTACACCTACACTACTGGCTACACCTACACTACTGGTTACACCTACACTACTGGCTACACCTACACTACTGGCTACAGGCTACACCTACACTACTGGCTACACCTACACTACTGGCTACAAAAAGTGTATACAAAAGTACCAGAGAATCTCTTTAAAAAGGGGAATCAGCAGTTGCTACATACATTTTGGATGTCCCCATTAATTCTGTAAGAATATAACTTTATAAGTACCTAGTTTAGCAGGGTTGGGGTCAATTACATAAAAATTCCCAGTCAATTCAGGAATTCCAATGACATTCCAGTTCCAGTCAATTCAGGAATTCCAATGACATTCCAGTTCCAGTTTTCTCCAATGTTTTTTAATGAGGAAAAGTTGGAACTGGAATTTGGTTTACTTTCTGAGTTGAAATGGAAATGGAATGGACCCCAACCCTGGAGCTTAGTTCAACTGTTGTTCCCCATCACAACCCCAAATACAAGCTTGTTTTACTCCAATGTTTGTAAACAAAGTAAATGTAAATTAACACTGTAAAGCATCAAAACATGGTTAAAACTATCATTTTGATTCCACGGATGGTCAGTCCTTGCATCCGTAGAATTTTAGACTGGTTACACTTCTCCAGCCCCATCTCTCAGCCTTTTAACGAAACAGTAGCGGGGAGCACATTTTATTTTTGTTTCAACTACTGATTGGCCCTTTTATGGAGGATGAAACCATTACATTGCTGCCACAGTATATTGCATCGTTTCTGTCTCTAAGCATTTGACAATGTTAAGCAGAGGTGTTGAAATATAGGGAATCGCTGCCCCCTTGTGGACAGGAAAATAATTTAATCTGAAACACAATATGTATCGTTATGCCAAGAATCCATGGGAATAGCTCACATATCCATCCATTGTCTCCATATTGTATAGTGTATATAGCAGGTTGATTTGTTTTATATTACATCACTAGAACTAATGTAACATTTGGAGCCTACTTTAGTAACCCCAGGAGTTGGTTTGATTGATGTAACATGGACACATTACAGCCTACTGTTCTATGTCCCATCAGAGTGCTGAAATGATCACTGTTATTTGTCCTCTAGCTCTTTATTAAATAAAGACGGAAACTGATCCACAGTATCCTCCACACAGTCCCTGTTCCACTGACTGTCACTAAGCATCAAAGATCCAACCCCACCTAGGCTATTTATAATAGGCAATAATTTTGTTTTTGTGATAATCACTGTCCAAGTCAATGGAATAACCTCAGGTGCAGTAATGGAATATATGGTAAGACCCCCCATTGGAACTGAAAGTAAATAACAGTTCTTTGTAAATCTGAATCAAGACTACTTTGGTCTCTGTGTAACTGATGTAATTGTGAACAGTATGCTAATGAAACTAGTTGAGCTTGGCATGGTGATGTAGACATTCATCACAGGCAGAGCAGCAGAGGGAAACAGGCCTGTTCCCTTCCATTGTGAGCCAGGCAGCAGGAGAATGTGGACAAAGTCCAAGTGTAGGTTTAGCTCCAGCTTTGTCTGCTGATTCAGGTTTTTCCGTCATGGGATAAAGAGGAGCTGAGCTGGGTGGCTTGGCTGGCTGCAGTGGCTAAAGGCACTGAGCAAAGGATATCAGAACTTACCAAAGGGCGTTAAAGGGCGCAAATTATAGTATTGACATCAGTATACCAAAAGCATCTTAGGTTTAGATTCTGTATACTTGTGTCAGCCTCTCTGTCCACAATGAGATCTGTTTGTCCGAGCACAGTTTCACCTCTCCTTATTCTTTGTCTTTGACATTGAGGTCACATAGCTTTCCTTTAGTGAACACAGGCGTTTCCCTGCCAGTCCCAGCCTGAACTTCACACTGATCAATAAATGGTGTTGAATGATGCTGATTGGTCAGGCCTGCCAGGATACAGTCTGGGTGTCTGATTCCAGTTTTGGGCCTATTCCTGGTTTGTACAGTGCCTTTAGACATGGCGATTGGAACTGAAGATATCTCATTTGGACTCATCACACCAAAGGACATATTTCCACCGGTCTAATGGCCATTGCTCGTGTTTCTTGGCCCAAGCAAGTCTCTTCTTCTTATTGGTGTCCGTTGGTAGTGGTTTCTTTGCAGCGATTCGACCACAAAGGCCTGAATCCTCTGAGCAGTTGATGTTGAGATGTGTCTGTTACTTGAACTATGTGAAAAGCATTCATTTGGGCTGCAATCTGAGGTGCAGTTAACTCTAATGAATTTATCCTCTGCAGCAGAGGTAACTCTGGGTCTTCCTTTCCTGTTGCGGTCCTCATTAGAGCCAATTTCGTCATAGCGCTTGATGGTTTTTGTGACTTAACTTGAAGAAACTTTCTAAGTTCTTGAAATTTTCCACATTGACTGACTTTCATGTCTTAAAGTAATGATGGGACTGTCATTTCTCTCTGCTTATTCAAACTGTTCTTGCCATAATATGGAGTTGATCTTTTACCAAATAGGGTTATCTTCTGTACACCACCCCTACCTTGTCACAACACAATTGATTGGCTCAAACTCATTAAGAAGGAAAACAATTCCACAAATGAACTTTTAACAAGGCACACCCATTAATTGAAATGCATTCCATTCCATTCCACTACCTCATGAATGCCAAGACTGTGCAAAGCTGTCATCAAGGCAAAGAATTTCAAATATAAAATATATTTAGATTTGTTCAACACTTTTTTGGTTACTACATGATTCCATGTGTAATTTTATCATTTGGGTGTCTTCATTATTATTCTACAATGTAGAAAATAGTAAATAAATAAAAACCATTGAATGAGTAGCTGTGTCCAAACGTTTGACTGGTACTGTACATGTCACAGTCACATCAAATAGCCAACTAGTAGAACTGCAATCTACACACAGGACTAAAGGGTTGCACTGGCCCTTTAAACCACACAGCAAATATAGGCTTTTCAGTCGCAGGAAGAAGAGGCGATTGATTGTAGGCTACGGCAAGAGAGCTGCTCTTGTGACCAACACACAAAGGGATATCGAAAATCGCAACTATGGGCGTCAAATTATATTATACCACCGTCACTGCATCCAGAGAGGTGAGATGAAACGGAGATTATTGATGCATTGTATTCTTGCAGGTGGATACATTTCTTATAGAGACCCTTTATGGACCAGTCTGACAGACACACCCAACGAAAGCCCTGTCAACGATCCATCTCAGGATCTGATCAGTATACCATGCGAATTGGGTCAATATTGCAATTGTTTGAATATGTGGAGTTATTGATAATTCAGTCCACCATACAGTCGATCGCAAGGTTTTTGAAGAACGGGTTTATTTGGAGATTAACAAAACGCACCAGGAAATGCAAACTCAACCCGAAAATGTGGACGGAAGTCATATTGTTCAGTTTTATTTCCTTTATCAGTCTGCTTTAGGCGGTAGATCTCACGGGCCTATTAGAATAATGGGGACATATAGTTTTAGCATTCTGCAACCTACCTGATATAATCGATGCTGGTCTAGACAAATGCAACTGGGTTACTTGTCAACGATTGCGATCGTATACATGCCTACCTACCTGTACGGTGGACGTGAACTATTTATGCTGTCTAAAAGCATTATAAACACACACGCGTTTCGCTTTTAATGGAATTAGTCAAATTGATACAAATGTTGCAGCGTACTTCCCGAGAGTTTACATTCGTTTACGCCTGGACACAATCAATGTATGCAAATAATCGCGATGAAACATCTGGTGTCGATTATAGGGGGATTAGTTTTTCGGTGGGCTCTGCGTTATACTGCCAAGTTAGCCATCGGGTCATATAATTAAGGATATATTTTGAATTGAAGACTTTGAAAATGTTTAGCCATGGGCTATGTAATTTCACCTCTACTAAGAAGCAAGGGATTGAGTCATTCGGTTTGTCCCTAGCCTTCCTGTTTTCTAGAGTACATTTGAATCTGCTGTAAGTAGTGCGCGTTGGTGTGTCTTGTTCATTGAATGCCAGGCTGCAGTTGGTGGGTGACCTAGGCGTGGTTACACATAGCAAACACACCCTCCCAACTTCCACAACCAGTCCCAACAAGATAGCGTTGCACAATGTAATAATCAACTACACATTAGATAAGCTCTCTAGCTTTTATAGGCAAAGTAGACTATATCTACTAGGCTGTTTTGTCTCAAGTGGTAATGCTACCCATCTATCTCTCTTTAACCACAGACCGTAAACAAAACAGATCTGACTGTTTGGTCCCTGGTACTACTAGTAAAGCTTGAAACCTTTTCACACTATCGAACCAACCCAAACTTTCATATTGTACTTTTCAGCACTATGTGGAATATACACTGCTCAAAAAAATAAAATGAACACTTAAACAACACAATGTAACTCCAAGTCAATCACACTTCTGTGAAATCAAACTGTCCACGTAGGAAGCAACATTGATTGACAATACATTTCACATGCTGTTGTGCAAATGGAATAGACAACAGGTGGAAATTATAGGCAATTTGCAAGACACCCCCAATAAAGGAGTGGTTCTGCAGGTGGTGACCACAGACCACTTCTCAGTTCCTATGCTTCCTGGCTGATGTTTAGGTCACTTTTGAATGCTGGTGGTGCTTTCACTCTAGTGGTAGCATGAGATGGAGTCTACAACCCACACAAGTGGCTCAGGTAGTGCAGCTCATCCAGGATGGCACATCAATGCGAGTTGTGACAAGAAGGTTTGCTGTGTCTGTCAGCGTAGTGTCCAGAGCATGTAGGCGCTACAAGGAGACAGGCCAGTACATCAGGAGACGTGGAGGAGGCCGTAGGAGGGCAACAACCCAGCAGCAGTACCGCTACCTCTGCCTTTGTGCAAGGAAGGGCAGGAGGAGCACTGCCAGAGCCCTGCAAAATTACCTCCAGCAGGCCACAAATGTGCACGTGCATGAGGGTGGTATGAGGGCCCGACGTCCACAGGTGGGGGTTGTGCTTACAGCCCAACACCGTGCAGGACGTTTGGCATTTGCCAGGGAACACCAAGATTGGCGAATTTGCCACTGGCGCCCTGTGCTCTTCACAGATGAAAGCAGGTTCACACTGAGCACATGTGACAGACGTGACAGAGTCTGGAGATGCCCGTGGACAACGTTCTGCTGCCTGAAACATCCTCCAGCATGACCGGTTTGGCGGTGGGTCAGTCATGGTGTGGGGTGGCATTTCTTGGGGGCCGCACAGCCCTCCATGTGCTCGCCAGAGGTAGCCTGACTGCCATTAGGTACCGAGATGAGATCCTCAGACCCCTTGTGAGACTATATGCTGGTGCGGTTGGCCCTGGGTTCCTCCTAATGCAAGAATGCTAGACCTCATGTGGCTGGAGTGTGTCAGCAGTTCCTGCAAGAGGAAGGCATTGATGCTATGGACTGGCCCGCCCGTTCCCCAGACCTGAATCCAATTGAGCACATCTGGGACATCATGTCTCGCTCCATCCACCAACGCCACGTTGCACCACAGAATGTCCAGGAGTTGGCGGATGCTCATCAGGAGCATGCCCAGGCGTTGTAGGGAGGTCATACAGGCACGTGGAGGCCACACACACTACTGAGCCTCATTTGGACTTGTTTTAAGGACATTACATCAAAGTTGGATCAGCCTGTAGTGTGGTTTTCCACTTTAATTTTGAGTGTGACTCCAAATCCAGACCTCCATGGGTTGATACATTTGATTTCCATTGATAATTTTTGTGTGATTTTGTTGTCAGCACATTAAACTATGTAAAGAAAAAAGTATTCAATAAGAATATTTCATTCATTCAGATCTAGGATGTGTTATTTTAGTGTTCCCTTTATTTTTTTGAGCAGTGTATAATGAGGCCAGTGCAGTACCGCTAGGCTCAGTTAAGCCAGGCTCGGCTCAGTAGTGTGAAAACGGTAATGGATCCCTGACCCTTTCCTCTCCCCCTCCAGGTGAAATCTCAGCAAGCGGAGGTGATGAGGATCCTGGAGAGTAAGAGTATCCAGTACGAGCTGATTGACATCTCAGTGGGCGGAGAGGTCAGGGATGCGATGAGAAGCAAGGCGGGGAACCCCACGGCTGTCCCGCCACAGATCTTCAATGAGGACCAGTACTGTGGGGTAAGGATTTGTGAGATCAGACAAACACACAACCACAACACTGTCAAACGGTATGAAGATGGTGAGTATAGACAAAGGTTTTAACTTAAAGATGACATAAGCATGTTATGACCCCTTTTTTTATATAATATCTTCTACTCTGTTTGGTCTCTTTCCTTCAGAACTATGACATGTTTTCAGACGCAGTGGAGGAGGACAAAGTGGAACAATTTCTGAAGATGGCGTGATGAGGAAGAGTTGTGTGTCGTCTTCCCCCACCAACACCCCCCAGCCCCCCTCCCCCTCCCCTCCCCCCCTCCCTCCCAAGGCAGGCCCGTTGACTAACCCCCTGCCCCGCTGGCGGTGCTCACCCTCTTTTGTCTCAATGCAGTGATGAATGCCAAATACAACCAACCAACCAAGACACACACACCTGTTCCCACCCAGCTGGACTCTTACCTAACCACTGTTAATTGAATTGTTTATGTTTTATACAGGCACTTATTATGTTCCCTCTGCTTTCTTCGTCATTGTTTCCCTTTGTGGTCCTTCCTGGTCAGGACCTGGGTTCAAATACTTTTAAATCATTTCAAGTACTAAAGACGTGTTTGATTTAAGCTTTCCTGTTGCAATTGAACCAATAGAAAAGGCTAAAAAGGCCAAACCCCACCCACCTGGCACTCCATGCAGACTAAAGCAAATGCTCAAAGATTGGGAATGGTATTTGAACCCAGGTCTGCCTGGTCCGACGTGTTCATGTCACTAATCAGTCTTAGTCTGCTCTGTGGGATCAGTGGAACTGCCCAATCTAGATGTGTGGTAATTAGGTCAGGTAATCTGGGCTGTCAACACGTGATTAATGAAGATCCACTAATCCAGAGGCTAACATTTACCAGGAATCTATGCTCATGATCGTTCCCTGAGAATTGTACTTTTTTTTTTTTTTTTCACCGATTGGTCTTTAAAACCGTCACCGCAGATATTTGTCAGAGCTGATCTGATTGGTCTAAATGCAGCCCATGTCAAAAATAGGGGGGCCATTTCAGACCAAACAATGCTTGGTTATAATCACTTAATCTTATTAACAGTGTTTGTCTTTTTTAAATTTTCTTATCTGGCCTTCTTGACTCGCATGATGTTCATTTCGACAGACGGAAGCCATTTTGATACATACTTGGGCCTACTGTAGGTGACGGTAGTCTGGAGAATGAGGAAGCCAACAATCACAGAACCTTAAAGAAATGTGAATTGTGGTAGAGACAGAATAAGTTAATTGGATTATACTTTGGTCCAAAACATTTCAATGCTTAGCAGACTAATGGTGTCTATGGTCCATGCTGGAAAAGTGACTCCACTGTGGAAAGTTATACAGAAGATGGTTAAAACAGACAGCATTCCATAGTGTTGAACTTGGTGCCAATAAATGTGTTTTCCCGATGGATACAGTCAGCTTTGACCTCCCAATATAGTCTTATTTTACTCTGTTAATGCATTCCAAAGAGAATGGCCTGATCCTCAATCACTGCTCTTCCAGAAATAGACATTTTATGGGACATTGTTGCAAAACTACGTTACACTGTTCCTGGCACTACAACTGTGCATCCTTACTATAAGAGAGCTGAGCTTGAGTACAAGAACCCCTGAATTTACAATCTGTTGACTGTTTTGGACCTTCAGTCCTGATCTAGCTGTGGAGTCCCATC
The DNA here is from genome assembly GCF_034236695.1 of Oncorhynchus nerka. Classification (NCBI taxonomy): domain Eukaryota; kingdom Metazoa; phylum Chordata; class Actinopteri; order Salmoniformes; family Salmonidae; genus Oncorhynchus; species Oncorhynchus nerka. The sequence goes on along the minus strand of NC_088399.1, from coordinate 70,334,724 downwards.
TCGATCCAGCTTGAAGATGCAATAGATAACTATGCACTTAACTCTGCCTCATACTCCCACTGTTCTACTGACTCTTGGCTACTGAGTGGGAAAACAAATAGTTTCAGACTGAACTGACTCATTCTCAGCCTTAGATAAAACTCACCACATGAGGACGTTGAAGGCCTAACTTTTAGTGCTTCAAGTGTCTACTACTCTGCTGGGTTTTCTTCCATGGGATGTTGTGAAAAGCGTATGTGCCGTTTCATGTGTAGAGTCTCACATCTTGTTCATCGTTGTAAAAAAAGTTTTAGAAAAATATTGCCCCTCCCACTGTAATCCCTGCACTTGAGTATACCTATCACTATAACCCTTGGTTCCACACAGGAACAGGTGAATTCGGGCAACGCGACACCACACGCATAGTATATTTGGGTATGTAGGTGTGGGACCTCTACTTTGCAATGGCAGCATTAACAGACCATGTTTGTACACTGTTTTCTCAGTTGACGGTGGTAGATGTCTTATTGGTTCACTATCAACTAAATGTTCAACATTTCATGTCTTTCTCTTTGAGCTCCTGCTTTGCGTTTTGGGCCAAAATAAAGAAAAAATGTAATATACAGAATGAGATGTCTTCCAAGAAGATTGTGGAAAAAGGGTCAAATAAAATGGAATGTCTAAGTCGATTTGTGTTTTGCTGAATAACAAGTCTGATGGTTTAAAAAGTGAATCAAGTGACTCAGTTCAAGTTGATTCATTTGGATGTGTGTGTTATGAACAATATTGTACAATAGTATTACAAATACAGTTGCAAAGCTCTCAAAACAAAGGAAAACAGTACATCTACAGTATATACATCAGTATATTGATTCAGGGGCACTGTTCTTCCAGATCACATATCTTGATTGAGACATCGCCTTTCCATGTGCAGTTCTCTCCATCTCATTGAGGAATGTTGCAGGGCCTTGTTCATCCTGCTGCTGCCCACTCTACACAGTGCCAGTCTGTAATTGACAAGTACTAATCTGCCCAACTAAACTCCGCCCCCAATAAAATGGAGACTGAATATTTTGATTCTTGGTGGACAGTGAGTACAAATGGGGATCAATGTGCCATGCTGTGCAGGTTTACAGATAAAAAAGCTCAACATATACAGTATAGAATACTAGCTTATTAGTTCCAAACCTTTATACAGGTTTTGCCCGTGACCAAAAACATGACATACAGTTGAAGTCGGAAGTTTACATGCACCTTAGCCTCCCCCATTTTCCTCCAAACATAACGATGGTCATTATGGCCAAACAGTTCTATTTTTGTTTCATCAGACCAGAGGAAATTTCTCCAAAAAGTACAATCTTTGTCTCCATGTGCAGTTGCAAACCGTAGTCTGGCTTTTTTTATGATGGTTTTGGAGCAGTGGCTTCTTCCTTGCTGAGCGGCCTTTCAGATTATGTCGATATAAGACTCGTTTTACTGTGGATATAGATACTTTTGTACCTGTCTCCTCCAGCATCTTCACAAGTTCCCTTGCTGTTGTTCTGGGATTGATTTTCAGTTTTCGCACCAAAAGTGCATTCATCTCTAGGAGATGGGACACGTCTCCTTCCTGAGCGGTATGATGGCTGCGTGGTCCCATGGTGTTTATACTTGCATACTATTGTTTTCCCATGATGTCAACTAAAGAGGCACTGAGTTTGAAGGTAGGCCTTGAAATTCATCCACAGGTACACCTCCAATTGACTCAAAGGATGTCAATTAGTCTATCAGAAGCTTCTAAAGTCATGACATCATTTTCTGGAATTTTTCAAGCTTTTTAAAGGCACAGTCAACTTAGTGTATGTAAACTTCTGACCCACTGGAATTGTGATACAGTGAATTATAAGTGAAATAATCGGTCTGTAAACAATTGTTGGAACAATGACTTGTGTCATGCACAAAGTAGATGTCCTAACCGACTTGCCAAAACTATAGTTTGTTAGCAAGCAATTTGTGGAGTGGGTGAAAAACGAGTTTTAATTACTCCAACATAAGTGCATGTAAACTTCCGACTTCAACTGTACATGTAAGAAAATGCATGATAACTAAGTAACAGGTACAGTTGCCTTACAACTTGGAATTTAAATAGATTGTTTAGGGGTTTGTATCATTGGATTCTTACAACATGCATACCACTTTGAAGATGCAAAATATGTTTTATTGAGAAACAAACAAGAAATAAGACAAAAAAACAGAAAACGTGAGTGTTCATAACTATTCATCCCCCAAAGTCAATACTTTGTAGAGCCACCTTTTGAAGCAATTACAGCTGCAAGTCTTTTGGGTATGTCTCTATAAGCTTGGCACATCTAGCCACTGGGATTTTTGCCCATTGTTCAAGGCAAAACTGCTCCAGCTCCTTCAAGTCAGATGGGTTCTACTGGTGTACAGCAATCTTTAAGTCATACCACAGATTCTCAGTTGGATTGAGGTCTGGGCTTTGATTAGGTAATTCCAAGACATTTAAATGTATCCCCTTAAACCACTCGAGTGTTGCTTTAGCAGTATGCTTAGGTTCATTGTCCTGCTGGATGGTGAACCTCTGTCCCAGTATCAAATCTCTGGAAGACTGAAACAGGTTTCCTTCAAGAATTTCCCTGTATTTAGCATCATCCATCATTCCTTCAATTTTGACCAGTTACCCAGTCCCTGCCAATGCGAAACATCCCCACAGCATGATGCTGCCACCACCATGCTTCACTGTGGGGATGGTGTTCTCAGGGTGATGAGAGGTGTTGGGTTTGCATCAGACATAGTGTTTTCCTTGATGGCCAAAAAGCAACTTTTTAGTCTCATCTGACCAGAGTACTTTCTTCCATATGATTGGGGAGTCTCCCACATGCCTTTTGGTGAACACCAAACGTGTTCGCTTATTTTTAAGCAATGGCTTTTTTTCTGGCCACTCTTCCGTAAAGCCCAGCTCTGTGGAGTGTACGGCTTAAAGTGGTCCTATGGACAGATACTCCAATCTCCGCTGTGGAGCTTTGCAGCTCCTTCAGGTTTCTCTTTGTTCTCTTTGTTGCCTCTCTGATTAATGCCCTCCTTGCCTGGTCCGTGAGTTTTGGTTGGGCGGCCATCTCTTGGTAGGTTTGTTGTGGTGCCATATTCTTTCAATTTTTCAATAATGGATAATAATAATGGTGCTCCGTGGGATGTTTCTGATGTAAAAAAAAAAATCACAACCCTGATCTGTACTTCTCCACAACTTTGTCCCTGACCTGTTTGAAGAGCTCATTTATTTAACTAAATACATTACTTCTGAAGGTAATTGGTTGCACCAGATCTTATTTAGGGTCTTCATAGCAAAGGGGGTGAATACATATGCACGCACCACTTTCTGTTTTTTATTTTTTAGAATTTTTTAAATTTCACTTCACCAATTTGGACTATGTTGTGTATGTCCATTACATGAAATCCAAATAAAAATCATTTAAATTACAGGTTGTAATGCAACAAAATAGGAAAAACGCCAAGGGGGTGAATACATTTGCAAGGCACTGTAGGTGTAGGAAAAGCAAAAAGACTCTTTATCAACACATCCATCTCACGGGGGAAGAGCAGGAAACCACAGAACTTGCTCACACTATAAAAGTTGTTTTCTCACGTGTGTTGTGATCAGTGGCGATTTTAACATGTAAATCTTGGTGGGGCAAACTACAAACTATTTTTTTTAAATACATGCCAGCAAAGTCACAACACAACACATTAATTGCACTTTAACGGTGACAAAAGTGCCCACAAACTGTTACGGCCTATATAAAGCTGTCCCAACAGCAGAGCTTTCTTTTCAGCACCATGGAGTGAATCTTTACCACTGCTACACCTGGCTATCAGCGAAGCTCAGTGCTTTTTGTCGTGGTGGGGCAGCCAGTAGAAGATACGTAGCGTTGGGGTTGGCAATGTTCTTTAGTTGCGCCGTGATTGGCTCAGTGTTCTGTCACCCAAGGGGCTTGAATAATCGAGCTCTCCCGGTACATTTTGCGGCGACGTAGTGTCCTCATGAATGACAGAGCACTGAGCCAATCACAGCGCAACTAAAGAACATTACCAACCCCAACGCTACGCATTTACCACTGGCTGCTCCACCACAGAAAACACTGAGCTAGGCTGAAACACCTGCTTTTTGGATCTGCCTTATTGAAGAAAGCAAAAAATAAACCATGTTTGTATGCGGCTTTATTAACTAAATTATTATTTTTTTGCACATTGTTTGCAAACTGATATGTGAGACATATTAATGCCAAAATAACATGCAAACAGGCAACAACAAAACATTTTTTTTTAGGTAAACAGGTGGGCCTCAAAATAGCATGAAGAGTTGTCACTGGTTTTGATGGGAACACGGGTGTGACATGACAATAAAGGAAGTAAGAACAACATTACACTCCTGTCTGCTTGTAATCGTTCAGTGTACAGGGCCTGCCATTGACACATGATCGGGCACAGGAAGTTAATCATTAAAGCCCACTCAGCGTTTTCATTTCAGGCTGTCCTCTATGTTGACAGGAACAGAGCCGTGGGTATACATATACAGCATGGCTCTGGATGGGAACTGGCTGTAAAACCTTATCTGATGCTGCACATGTGTCCATCTAGTGGTGGAATGATAACAGTACAAATATCCAAGACTTATCCATGTTTGTGAAATTGTTCATCTATTGATCTACTATTTAAGTATTAATCCTACCACTTGGTAGGTCAAATAAGATTAAGACTCATACTGAACAAAAATATAAACGCAACAGACATGAAGAAGGTGAAGAAGCTGGATGTGGAGGTCCTGGGCCGGCGTGGTTACACGTGGTCTGTGGTTGTGAGGCCGGTTGGACGTACTGCCAAATTCTCTAAAACGGCGTTGGAGGCTTATGGTGGAGAAATGAACATTCCATTCTCTGGTGGACATTCCTGCAGTCTGCATGCAGATTGCACGTTCCCTCAAAACTTGAGACATTGTGCATTGAGTTGCATTGTGTTGTGTGACAAAACTGCACATTTTAAAGTGGTCATTTATTGTCCCCAGCACAAGGTGCACCTGTGTAATGATCATGCTCTTTAATCATCTTCTTGATATGCCGCACCTGTCAGGTGGGATGGATTATATTGGCAAAGGAAAAATGCTCACTCATAGGGATGTACTCAGAAATGTGTGCACAAAAGATGAAAAATAAATTTTATGTGCGTATAAAAATGTCTGGGATATTTGATTTCAGCTCGTGAAACATGGAACCAACACTTTACACAGTGGTAGAAAAAGTACCCAATTGTCATACTTAAGTAAAGATACCTTAATAGAAAGTTACTCAAGTAAAAGTGAGTCACTCAGCAAAATACAACTTGAGTGAAAGTATAAAAGTATTTGGTTTTAAATATACTTAAGTATCAAAAGTAAATGTATAAATAATTTCAAATTCCTTATATTAAGCAAACCAGATGACATCATAAAAGAAATGTACGGATAGCAAGGGGCACACTCCAACACTCAGACATTATTTACAAAAGATGTCTCTGTGTTTAGTGAGTCCAAAAGTTGTCAAAAATATAAATAGTAAAGTAAAGCACAGATAACCCAAAAAACGACTTAAGTAGTACTTTGAAATATTTTTTACTTACAGTTGAAGTCGGAAGTTTACATACGCTTAGGTTGGAGTCATTAAAACTCGTTTTAAAACCACTCCACAAATTTCTTGTTAACAAACTATAGTTTTGGCAAGTCGGTTAGGACATCTACTTTGTGCATGACACATGTCATTTTTCCAACAATTGTTTACAGACCGATTATTTCACTCATTTCACTGTATCACAATTCCAGTGGGTCAGAAGTTTACATACACTAAGTTGACTGTGCCTTTAAACAGCTTGGAAAATTCCAGGAAATTATGTCATGGCTTTAGAAGCTTCTGGTAGACTAATTGACATCATTTGAGTCAATTGAAGGTGCACCTGTGGATGTATTTCAAGGCCTACTCAAACTCAGTGCCTCTTTGCTTGACATCATGGGAAAATCAAAAGAAATCAGCCAAGACCTCAGAAAATAAATTGTAGACCTCCACAAGTCTGGTTCATCCTTGGGAACAATTTCCAAACGCCTGAAGGTACCACGTTCATCTGTACAAACAATAGTATGCAAGTATAAACACCATGGGACCACGCAGCCGTCACACCGCTCAGGACGGAGACGCGTTCTGTCTCCTAGAGATGAACTTACTTTTGGTGCGAAAACTGAAAATCAATCCCAGAACAACAGCAAAGGACCATGTGAAGATGCTGGAGGAAACCGGAACAAAAGTATCTATATCCACAGTAAAATGAGTCCTATATCGACATAATCTGAAAGGCCGCTCAGCAAGGAAGATGCCACTGCTCCAAAACCGCCATAAAAAGCCAGACTACGGTTTGCAACTGCACATGAGGACAAAGATCGGACTTTTTGGAGAAATGTACTCTGGTCTGATGAAGGAAAAATAGAACTGTTTGGCCATAATGACCATCGTTATGTTTGGAGGAAAAAAGGGGAGGCTTGCAAGCCAAAGAACACCATCCCAACTGTGAAGCACGGGGGTGGCAGCATCATGTTGTGGGGGTGCTTTGCTGCAGGAGGGACCAGGCGCACTTCACAAAAGAGATCGCTTCATGAGGGAGGAAAATTATGTGGATATATTGAAGCAACATCTGAAGACATCAGAAAGCTTGGTCGCTAATGGGTCTTCCAAATGGACCCCAAACATACTTCCAAAGTTGTGGCAAAATGGCTTAAGGACAATACAGTCAAAGTATTGGAGTGGCCATCACAAAGCACTAACCTCAATCCTATAGAAAATGTGTTGGCAGAACTGAAATAGCGTGTGTGAGCAAAGCCTACAAACCTGACTCAGTTACACCGGCTCTGTCAGGAGGAATGGGCCAAAATTCACCCAACTTATTGTGGGAAGCTTGTGGAAGGCTACCCGAAATGTTTGACCCAAGTTAAACAATTTAAAGGCAATACTACCAAATACTAATTGAGTGCATGTAAACTTCTGACCCACTGTCAATGTGATGAAAGAAATAAACGCAGAAATAAATCATTCTCTCTACTATTATTATGACATTCTTAAAATAAAGTGGTGATCCTAACTGACCTAAAACAGGGGATTTTTACTCGGATTAAATGTCAGGAATTGTGAAAAACTGAGTTTAAATGTATTTGTCTAAGGTGTATGTAAACTTCCCACTTCAACTGTAAGTCCTTTACACCACTGACTTTACATGTTGCATTTACAGTTTTGTTCTGTGTATTACAACCAGGTATAAGTCAATAAAAAACGACTGATTTAGAAGCTGAGTGGAATTGACCTCATCAAGCCATGCAGCAAATACATTTCACTGCTGTGTGATTCTGTTCACACACAAGCACTTCCTCAATTTGTATTGGTTTCAAGTAGGCCTAGCCTGTGTTTTACGAGAGCAAAAACAAACAGTTGAGTAAGAGTCTTTAGTACGAAACTCATCAAGGTATTCAGAAAGAATACTCTTCAAAATCCAATGGTAAATCTTACAGCCTGGATTTAAAGTATTCACATAAAAATACCAGGTATCCAACTAAGAATACAAATGTAATTATTATGTGAAGGAGGATTTTATATATTTAAAAATGGTCTCCTATGGGTTCAGGGACCAATAACAATGGGAATACAACACAACACGTGATGTGATTGGTAAATTAGTTGCAAAAATCGGACCAATAGGAGGCGGGTTTGAAATGTGTGAAAGCCTCCCTTTATTCAGGCTGTAAGAATAACAATCTGTAAAACAGCAACGAAATCTAAGGGCAGAAACGCGTTGGTTTTACGTTTAACATAAAATAAGCATTTGTATCATTGTACCGTTCTCTAAGAGTTGCTGAATTTCATTTTCATGGGTGAGATAATACAATGTATACGAAACGCAAATTTAACAACTTTGCAAATATATTTTTGCCATTCAATGTAATATCCAGGTTTATGTTTTTTGTTGTTGTTGCCAGTAGTGCAACCAAATCTAAATTCCAGGTTGCACAGCAACATATTGGGAGTATGGGAGCCCACAGTACCAGCAGTGGACATAGGAGGGCAGTGATGCACGCTATTCATAGTATTTGTCAATGTAACTGATAGAGAAGAAGAGTTCATTCGGGAAACTGTCTATTTTTACGAACGAGAATTGGACTGTCAAACGTTTCTGTCACAATATATATCAAGGTAACGTCAATTCTTGGCATGTTTTGATAAATAAATGCTCCAGTTTGTGGCTGAGGAGGCAACAAGCCTGACGATAGTTTAACAACCAGGTATCATACCAACATTGGCTAACTAGAGACAGTCAGTGTCGCTAGCTAGGTAAACTTGTCATTCTTCTGTAAATGTTGATGGCAGAAATAATCCCATTCCTGAATATAAATGGGGACTGTAGAATGAAAGTAAACTGGACATGTAGGACTTCCTACTTTACATTTTTGAAGTTTAGTGTCTTTTACTGTAACAAAAGTATCTTAGCCATGTGGCTAGCTGACTGGGTTGGCTAGCACAGTATACTAGTATCTTTGTTTTTAGCTAGCTAGATAGATCCTTTACACTCCAGCTTGAAACTGTCTTTATGGTCGGTGTTGTTAAGAATGGACTACACGTCACGCAAGCGACGTATGTAGTTTGCAATTCCTTCGAACGACTGTCTTGTCAATAGTAACCTAAAATAACCTTAGTGAGAGAGTTGAGATATGCAGGCTTTTGCTCCAACCAAGCAGTGACCTGGTTATGGTCCGAATGCTTTTGAATCAAGTGTGCTACTAGCTCTGTCAGTGATGTCACATCTTGACTGTGGTATGTGTGGATGGAACTTAGCTAGATGTTGAGGAATTAAGATCATACTGGGACCCGAACCCCGGTCAAGCAAACACCTTAACAGCTAAGCAAGGAGGTCAGAAAAATTGACGAGGTCGTTAGGTATTGGTTAAAGGTCGCTGCATTACCCCCTTCCTTCAGGAGACCGTGTCCCCACTCTTCTCTAAACCAAGTCCCTCACATGTGTACACACCTCTCCGATGGCCATCCCACTTTGGACACCAATGTAGCAAATTCAGGGGGTCACCCCCACCTGGACTCTAATGCGGGTCCAGCGACTGTCAAGCCAATACCTTAACTGCTACGCCACGAGGTGCGAACCTGTTGACGAAGTTGCTAGGTATTAAAGGCCGCTACAATATGTTTCTGTCTTTTTCACCTGCTCCTCAGAGCCCATGAGAAGGAGATGAGTGTCCCAGACTACATGCAGTGTGCTGAGGACCATCAGACGGTCCTGGTGGTGGTCCAACCTGTGGGCATCGTCCCTGAGGACCAGTTCTTCAGGATATACAAACGCATTGCCTCTGTGGCCCAGGTCAGCGTCCATGTGTACTAGCTATAAGTCTGTCCTAAATTACACCCTGTTCCAGGGCCCGCTCTGGTCAAAAGTAGTGCACTATATAGGGTAGCATTTGGGACACACATAGGCCTATGTGTTATTATTTATTGAAATATGTAACCCCCGGCAAACTTATTTGTTTTTTATGTAAATGTTTTATTGTTGGATGCTGATTATCAAATTATCCCTATTTTGTTGTGTGTTTTGCCTTTTCGTGCCATTGAAACAAAGGTGTCCATCCGGGACTCCCAGCGAAACCTCTATATCCGTTACCGCCACCACTACCTCCCGGAGAACAACGAGTGGGGAGACTTCCAGACACACCGCAAGGTTTGTGGCTTTTATTGTTCCTATTTTTCTGCCGTCTTTGGGTTTCAGAAATGCGCTTAGTTTTTTTATGTGTCCTGCACAACAGCCTTTTGCAAACCTTTCCTTGGGGATCCGCAGCTGTTCCATGTATTTGAACTATTTCAGAGTTTGCATACCTGATTCAACTAATCAACAAGCACTTGACTACATGAATTACAGTAGTTGTGTTACTTTAGAGCTACAACAAAACGGTGAAACGTCTGGAGGTCCCAGAGGAAAGTTTTGAGAATCTCTGCTCTACAGTATCTGTGTCTTTTTGTCCTGTGCAAGAATTTCCTCTCAGGAATAATAAAGACCTGTCTGTTTAGGTGGTGGGCCTCATCTCCGTGACGACCTGTGGTTCGGCTAAAGAGTGGCCCCAGACGTTGGACCGTTTCCACAGCCAGAAGGAGGTGTTCGGAGCCACACTGTACGACTCACGGCTCCTGGTGTTCGGGCTGCAGGGGGAGATAGCAGAGCAGCAGAGGACGGATGTGGCCTTCTACTCTAGCTATGAGGACTGTCCCAATGTGGAGAAAAGGGTGGAGGACTTTGTGGAGTCTATCTTCATTGTGCTGGAGTCCAAGAGGCTGGATAGAGCCACAGACAAGTCTGGGGATAAGATACCACTGCTCTGTGTTCCCTTTGAGAAGAAAGACTTTGTGGGGCTGGACACTGATAGCAGGTGAGTTGTCTTTTCTTCTGCACTCTATTTGGCTTTTAGAGGGTTGGAATCATCCACATTTTTTTGCTGCCTATGTAATATTTCAGCTGTTGAATGGATTTGGAACCAACAAGATAATTGGTTATTAAACACTTTGTATGTGCCTGTACTGTGACTGACTGCAGAATGTATAAACAGAGTATTAGTTTTACAGTTGATAAAATGCCTGAATACTATATTTGACAAGTGTAGCCTAACATGCTGACCACACCGCTCGCGTTACGTGCGCGAGCGTGGCAAAATAAATGTACACACACATGTTATTCAATCATTGGGCCCACAGAACTTGGTTCTATTTGTGACGCTTGACATGCTGCAAGTCCCGCCTCTCGTCTCCTCATTGGTTTTTAGGGGCATAAACCAACGTAGGTAATTAAAATATGAACTGAGGTCCACACAACAGCCCAGTTGGTGGCGGCAATGCACCTTAAAGTTGGTTGCCGACCTCTATAAAGTCTGAAGAAGAAGCCTGAAGGAGGAGAGATTAATAGAAACTAACTCGGTTTACCCCTTTATTTGTGGATTAATTGTCGGAGTAGAGGACCTTGTGCATTTAATGTAAAATAACAACCCAATGTTTATATCCCAGGACAAATTAGCTATCAACAGCAAGCTAGCTAGCTAAATTGCCATAAGTGTTTAATGCTTTTTGACCTGTCCCCAAATGAATATAGTTGGTTCAGAGTTAATTTTGACATTTCAACCTGCGTGTCCTGATCACGTCTGGAAGGACAAAGTGAATAAGCGGACGATGGCGCATGCGCTGTCCTCAGCATGTAATGGTTGTTAGATGGTGGTTTCATGATTGTTACAAGGTGATGGTAATTACACTAACAACATTCTTGTGCTAATGTTTGTTATGTGGGGTTGGAAAAATCCTGACCTCAGTGTTTCTGATGTCCATTGTCAAGATAGCGTTGTCATTATATTAATGTTGCTAAGGACAACCGTCTGAACCTTGCGTGTTTATTTCCTTGTTTATTTTTGTTTAAAAAAAATGTTGCTTCCTTTTTTTCTTTGTGTATCTTGGTTACTTTATTTGTCTTTCTCATTTTCTTTCCTTTCATACTGTCCTGTGAGTTTATTGTTGGGTGTGAAAAGGTGAGACGCTGTTAGACAAATTGCTTTAGTTATTAAGTCCATCCCAGTTCCATCAGCTTAAGCCCCGGCCCTAAAGGAGACACTGCCCAGGCCCTTACCTCAGTGTTCTTGTGCATGGGTTCATAGCTTAGATCCAAACTCATCGCTCCGCTCAACTCTGTATGAAATAGAACCATAAGAGTTCAGAAGGAGCTGATAGTTTGGACGTGCAGAATACATGACACTATCGGTGACTGAGGCTTGTGAAGGTTTGTCCAGCCTTTCAGGAACTTGATGATTGGGAAGGTTGTGTCACGTGACCCGAGCATGACTGGGTGAATAAGGTCTACTCTGATTCTTCACACATTCTATAACATGGATCTCACGTCTTCTTCTATATTCTGCTGCTACTACACTTTAACATGGATCTCGTATATCCGTGATTCATGGAGGGATGCTTCAACTTTCGCTAGGATCTTTATTGCACCTACTTATTGAAGCATGACTTTCAATATGGTGTCAACGTCCTTCTCAGCAGACCATACAAAATGTATTGCTCATTTAATTTCACAAACTAAGCTTACAAATGGTTACAGGCCTACTTTTTTTCAACTGAAAAGTTTGGACCCAACTCATTATACTGAATTTGAACAGTATGAGCTATTGTACCATTTAATTCACTAATAGTATGGAAATCAACCCCATTTAGCCCCATTGACACAGCATCATGCTCTCTAGGTTAAACAATGTTAGGTGGGTTTGACCCTTGACCTTCCCAGTATCTCAGGCTCCAGTAAAGAGTTAGACAGAGGTCTTGCACTCGTATTAAACTGGCCCCTGTTTTTCTTTTGTTAGAATGACAAACTGTGGTGATGTCTGCCCCCTCTTCAATCCTTGTGTGTTTAACGTGCAAGACTTCAGGATCAGGGTGGTTCTGGTTATTTCTCTCTATTGGGTTCTCCCCTCCCAAAACCCTGTCTCCCTTGCTTGTGCTATCCCACCCCACACGCACCCCCTGTAACTGATGAGATTCATTCAACAGCGAGTCTCCTCTGCTAGCACCCAATGGTACCTGGGTAAGAAAATACATTATGCTAAAATGAAGACTTATGTTTGGGAGACCGTACGAATGAGAGAAGACAACGAAAGAGGGGTTTTGTAAAAAGGACTTCAAAAGTAAACCCTACTTGGATAATTGTTGTAACGTGGACAAAGTTGTATTGTCTATGGATATCTCTACGACATCTGACACTCTAGTTGATGTTTCCCTCCTCCTCCTCATTTAGGCACTATAAGAAGCGTTGCCAGGGCCGTATGAGGAAGCACGTTGGGGACCTGTGTTTGCAGGCAGGCATGTTGCAGGATGCCCTGGTCCACTATCACATGGCTGTGGAGCTGCTCCGCTCTGTCAATGACTTCCTCTGGCTGGGGGGTAAGACATGGCTCCTGCTCTTTTCTCAGATCCCAAAAAGCAGGGTTGGAGACTCTGCAGGTTTTTGCTCCGACCCTTCTATAACACACCAGGTTCTGTTAATCACCTGCTCACCATGACCTTGAACCAGATGAGGATCGGAGTCAGGTGTGCTACAACAGGGTAGTAGCAAAAACCTGCCAAGCCCAGTAGTTCTCCAGGAGGACTGTTCGCCACCCTTGCCGTACATACAGAATGCCCTTTAGAAATACTTGTGTCAATGAAACAGAGTATCATAACATCTCCCTTGTGTTTTGGTTCTCCAGCTGCGTTAGAGGGCCTGTGTTCAGCCTCTGTTATCTTCCACTACCCTGGAGGAACAGCAGGGAAGGCTTCTGGACGCAAACCCAGCCTGGCACAGGGCCAGGGACAGGCAGCCGACGCAGGGAAGAGACACCGGCCAGGTAAGCAGCACTCCCCTCTCTGTGTGTGAGGTTGGGGGTGGTCTTCTCTGTGGGGATGTTTGTGATGGGGCCTGAGGTGCACAAGCAGTGAAGGGGTAAAATGTGTTTTGTTGAACCTTTTGTTTGGCCAAGCCAAGGAGGAACCGGGTCCGGGGGGGGGGGGGGGGGGGCAGACCCGGTGTTATTATTGAAAGGGATGGTCGCTGCGTGCCTTAGGTTTGAAGTTTCTTATAAAATGAAGAGTGTGGAGATGTTTCAGGAGGTGTGGTGGCTCAGGGGGCTGTCTGTACGGTTGGAGAGGGGGGGTTGGATGTACGGTTGTAATGTGGTTCTGGAGGGTGGATTGTGGATTGTGTTGTTGTTAATTAAGATAAAAAGTTGTGGAAGATGTCCGGAGGTTTCTGAATGAGCTGTGATTTTATGACCGTTGGAAGGAAGAGATCTGTGTGGCCCAAGCAACTGCAGCTACTATGGCAACCCAAGCTTTGCTTTTCTCAGCCCAGCTACTTCTGTTCTGTGCCCTGGACAACATTACCTGAGACATCCGGTGGCCCCCACATCCTAACCCATTTGTTCTGAACCTTATTTACTATCATATTTCCATTCACCCATATCTTTACTTAATATGATTGACTAGTCACTTACTTTAACCCCTAAATAACAACACATATTTAGCTTTTACTTGTACAAGTAATTAGCATTAGCCTACTATAGCGCAGGGAGGGATGGGAAAGTCTCAAGGAACCGGCTGAAAAGTGGCTTGTTTGGGGACTAACATTGCTTTCAATAACTAACTGCACTGTGTGAACCTTCATTCTCTCTCTGTGTGTCTGTCTGTTACTGTAGGGGCACAGGAGGTACTCATTGACCCAGGTATGGTATGACACTAACCGGCCAGCACTGCGTAGCTCTACTTCTACCTAGACATCTCACCTGTGTGTGTTTTCCTGCTGTCTGTCTGTGTGTTTGCTTTCATTCAACGTCCCATGCTTTTTGTGACGACAGCTTCCCTAGCTTGTTCTCAGATCTGTTAGCGGTGTCTCTCCGACTAAGGCCTGACAATACAAACAGATCTGGGACCAGGCTAACAACCCATTGCACTACATCTGATTCCAACTTTGATTGTTTCCACCACTGGTAAATCAAAACGGATGTTTTTTCCCCCTCTTAAGGCAGGGATTGTATTTCTGTTATTCTTGTCAGCGTTAATGTTGTTTGGCGTTCATGCTTGATCACGCCATTGACCTCTTCTTCTAATCAATGAATAGTAACCATTTTAAAATCATGTTCAAGGACATTATATCCAACACTGTAGAAGAAGAACCACGTAACCTCCTATTAGATTTCAAAAGGAAGTGATTGGTCTATTATTTCAAATAAGTTTAGACATGCACCAGGAGGTGGCGATGTTGCTATTGAAATCCCAACACTGCTGATTGAGGCATCCAAACAATTTTTATTTAATTTGATTGAACCCTTATTTTACCAGGTAAATTGACTGAGAACACATTCTCATTTACAGCATTGACCTGGGGAGTAGTTACAGGGGAGAGGAGAGGGGATGAATGAGCCAGTTGTAAACTGGGGATGATTAGGTGACGGTGATGGTATGGGGGCCAGATTGGGAATTTAGCCAGGACACTGGGGTTAACACCCCTACTCTTACGATAAGTGCCATGGGCTCTTTTAGTGACCACAGAGAGTTAGGACACCCGTTTAACATCCCATCGAAGACCGCACCCTACACAGAGCAATGTCCCCAATCACTGCCCTGTGGGATTCTGGCCCTCCAACACCATTTCCAGTAGCATCTGGTCTCCCATCCAGGACCAACCCTGCTTAGCTTTAGAAGTAAGCCAGCAGTGAGATGCAGGGTGGTATGCTGCTGGCGAGTTCGAGTGCATTTCCTGTAGCCTCAAGTTCAAATGTAGAAGTGTTCAGTGTGAGACATTTCGGGCCAACCTACCAGTAAGAAATACTGCAGAAAGCTCTTATGTTTCCTTTTTTAGGAACTATTGTCGGTTTTACTAAACCATTCAACCCAAGGGCTCTGTGTAAAGTGCTGTAGCTCCGACTGTAACAAGTTGTCTAACACTTACTATATCAAAAATATAATATATGCCCTACAGCAGACGCTTCTGTCCAAAGCAGCTTAGTCATGCATGCGTACATGTTTTACGATGGGGGGGGTCCTGGGAATCGAGCCCACTTTCCTGGTGTTGCAAAGCGCGTCGCTCGACAACTGAGCTACAGAGGAGTATTGAGCTTTGATCCGAAACAGCTGACAGGACAGTGAGCGCATACATCTCTAGTACCTGCATGTGTTCCCAGTCTTATGAGTCACGTGTAACGCTGTGTCATAGTGACATTGCCGCGACGCCGTTGCTACGGAGCCAGCTAGAGCTGTTGCTAGGCAATGTTCTATCAATACTACATTTTGTATTCAAATCAGATAGGTAGAGGAGAGATTCTCCTTGCACATATTCAGTTTTGAACCATTTCAATTGAAACATTCCAAGCTACTGAGCACATGATGAAGTCAGCGTCATTTTGATCACATAACCGCACAGTGACCCTCAAAAGGCCTTTTATTTAGAGATAGATTGTTGTGTACAATGCATGGCAATCATGGCGTGTTGTCTTTACCTCGGTGTCTGAAACTCCTGTTCGAGGCTGCGTTAAATGTGTATGCTCAGATAGGCTATACACAGTTTATCAGTGAGTATGTCATTGTTGATTGTTGTGACTTTGGCCATATGCATCACAGGAGGTTGGTGGCACCTTAATTGGGGATGATGAGCTCGTGGTAATGGCCGGAGTGGAATGGTATCAAATACATCAAACACATGGTTTCCATCTATTTGATGCCATTCCATTTGCTCCGTTCTGGCCTCCCCTCAGCAGCCTCCACTGATATGCTGATATGGATGTGAAGAACCAAGTGGTGGATGGGTCTGAACATTGACAATCATTAATGTAATTTTTCCTTGTCTCTCGTGCCCTCTCTCTCGCGCTCTCTCTCCCCCGTCCCTCCAGGTGCCCTCACAGCCAATGGGATCAGTGCAGACACCAGCAGTGAGATCGGTCGGGCCAAGAACTGCCTGGGCCCTGAGGACATCATAGAGAAATACAAGGAGGCCATCTCCTACTATGGCAAGGTATTGGAACAAGAATCATTCAATAGCACTGTATGTACAGCTATCTGTTTTTCAGGTGCAGGGTACAAAAAGTATCCATCACAGGAAAGAAGCAGACACCCGCGCTCTGAATGCTCCTACATACTTTATTACATACGATGTTCCAGTGTTTGCACTTTGAAGACCAATGCTCTTTGCGGACTGTTCCATTATCCACGATCCAGTTTGCAGTTCTCAACATCTCCACCAGGGGACAGTAGCGCACTAGGTATCAGTGATGGTTGGGCGTCTCACTGTAAACAAACTACTACATGCTGACTACAGGAGAAACCGTCTGAGTGCACTCAGAGAGTCAACGGTGGAAGGCTTAGCTAGAATGACGTCAGTGTCTGTTACTAATAGCCAAATGGAAGTGTGGGGTCATCTCAAATGCCCTATAACTCTATCATTTGCAATTAAAAAAATAAAATACACTAGTTAATTGCATTGTTGATCTATTGATAACTATTTATACTGGTATAGCACAGGTATGTGTTAACAAACAAACCTTAAAGCTTGTGGGTAAAAACACAGAGGTGTAACATCCCAGCAGTATACCACCTCCCACTGCTGCCTTGCCTCTGAAGCTAAACAGGGTTGGTCACTGGATGGGAGACCAGATGCTGCTGGAAGTAGTGTTGGAGGAGGCACTCTTTCCTTTAGTCAAATATTTTCTCCGCCCCTTTGCCCCAGCGCAGTGATTGGGGACATTTCCCTGTGTTAATTGCCATCTTTCGGGTTGCACAGTAGGGTAGCCTAGTGGTTAGAGCGTTGGACTAGTAACCGGAAGGTTGCAAGTTCAAACCCCCAAGCTGACAAGGTACAAATCTGTCGTACTGCCCCTGAACAGGCACTTAACCCACTGTTCCTAGGCCGTCATTGAAAATAAGAATTTGTTCTTAACTGACTTGCCTAGTTAAATAAGGTTAAAAAAACAGGGTGTCCTGACTCTGGTCACTAAAGATCCCATGACACTTATCGTAAGAGTAGGGGTGTTAGCCCCGGTGTACTGGCTAAAATCTGT
Organism: Oncorhynchus nerka; assembly: GCF_034236695.1. Taxonomy (NCBI): domain Eukaryota; kingdom Metazoa; phylum Chordata; class Actinopteri; order Salmoniformes; family Salmonidae; genus Oncorhynchus; species Oncorhynchus nerka. The sequence goes on along the minus strand of NC_088399.1, from coordinate 70,317,065 downwards.
CCCTCATACCATCACGGTCACCTAATCATCCCCAGCTTCCAATTGGCTCATTCACCCCCCCCCTCCTCTAACTATTCCCCAGGTAACTATTCCCCAGGTTGTTGCTGTAAATGAGAATGTGTTCTTAGTCAACTTCCCTGGTAAAATAAGGGTAAAATGAATTACTACAAAATAATATCCCAGTAGGCCTTCTGAAACTCTTTATCTCCACTATTATAATTGGCTTCTTGCTCTGACCTCCCTTGGCCCTTATACCTGTAACTAGTTCACTCCAAATTAAATTACATTATCTCAACACGACAGGGCCATTCAAATATGAATTGCAGTTTAGTAAGGAGACAATGGGGATAGGAGTGGGAGGGGTGTGTGAGAGCACTGTTGTACCTCCACTCAGGTTTCTACTTCATTAGAACTGCTACTCGGGGAGAACCCGGGACTCCCCTGAAAGAACCATGTGGCACGAAGTAATAATGAACGACCTAGGTGCCGTATCACCACATGAACTAGAATCAGTAATCTGATAATGATGTCTGGAGCACAGAGAGCGAAAGAGACATGATGGAATACATCGGTTCAGATTATTACGCCGGGTGGGAAAAGTCAATGTAGTCCTCATTGGTTTCTTACGTTTTCCTTATGCTGAGCCTGGGCCTTGTCTGTTCTTATTGCCCTCTTGCGTTCTCTCTCTTTATCCCTGTCTCTCCCTCTCCTTCCATTCCTCCCCCAGTATAAGAATGCAGGCGTGATAGAGCTGGAGGCGTGTGTGAAGGCAGTCAGGGTGCTAGCCATTCAGAAGAGGGCCATGGAGGCCTCAGAGTTCCTCCAGAATGCTGTCTACATCAACCTGGGACAGGTAAGACCTCACCTGACCTGTAGATGTACCTCTCTGTGGGTGAACCATCATCCTGGTCTCGCACACATTCTGCTAGTTAGGGACCAGAGTTTTGCCTAGTCAAGTCCCATGCTTAGATCTCGTATTCAGGACAAACCCTGGTCCCTAGTTGTAGTCTATAACCAGGGCCCAGAGTTTTACCTAGTCAGATCATATCCAGGAAAGACTCCTGGCCGTATGGGACACCAGAGGTCCCACGGAGAGTGTTGACACCAGAGGTCCCACGGAGAGTGTTGACACCAGAGGTCCCACGGAGAGTGTTGACACCAGAGGTCCCACGGAGAGTGTTGACACCAGAGGTCCCACGGAGAGTGTTGACACCAGAGGTCCCACGGAGAGTGTGACACCAGAGGTTGAGTGTTGACACCAGAGGTCCCACGGAGAGTGTTGACACCAGAGGTCCCACGGAGAGTGTTGACACCAGAGGTCCCACGGAGAGTGTTGACACCAGAGGTCCCACGGAGAGTGTTGACACCAGAGGTCCCAGCGGAGAGTGTTGACACCAGAGGTCCCACGGAGAGTGTTGACACCAGAGGTCCCACGGAGAGTGTTGACACCAGAGGTCCCACGGAGAGTGTTGACACCTAGGCTTCATGCTCTGGCTCCAGGTCCTGTAGTCAGGCACCTGTCTCTGCTGCTTTCCTGTGTGATGATCACCAGAGGATCTGCCTGCCGACAGCCCGGTCCCATAATACAGCTCTTCTGACAGGTACCTGAGGCCATCCTGCAAGGAACTGAAACCCTGATCAATTCAGGATCTGCTCTGTAGGAGGGAAATCTCACTTGAGGCTCGGCCTGTTCTGCCTGTGTGCAGTGACTGTGTGCAGTGACTGTGTGCAGTGACTGTGTGCAGTGACTTTGATCGTTCTCATATCCTTTCCATAGATTTGTTTAATATATTATATATAATATATTTAATAATTTGTATAAATCAAATTGAACTTTTCAGAGATTTATTTGGAAATAAGCTGTACAACTTTTTGTGTGTTTTCGTCAAGGATTTTAGAATAATATTATATACCATTTAGCAGATGCTAAATGTAACTGTTCATATAAGGAAATCAGTCAATTGAAATACATTTCGCATGACTGGGCCGGGGCGCAGCCATGGGTGGGCCCGGGAGGGCTTAGGCCCACCCTCTTGGGAGCCAGGCCCTCCCACTGGGCAGCCAGGCCCAGCCAATCAGAATGAGTTTTTACCCACAAAAGAGCTTTATTACAGACACAAATACTGCTTAGTTTCATCAACTGTCTGGGTGGCTGGTCTCAGACGATCCCGCAGGTGAAGAAGACGGATGTGGCGGTCCTGGGCTGGTGTGGTTACACGTGGTCTGCTGTTGTGAGGACGGTTGGACGTACTGCCAAATTCTCTAAAACAACATTGGAGGTGGTAGAGAAATAAACATTGAATTCTCTGGCAAAAGTTCTGGTGGACATTCCTGCCAATTGCACGCTCCCTCAAAACTTCTGGCATTGTGTTGTGTGACAAAACGACACATTTTAGTGGCCTTTTATTGTCCCCAGCACAAGGTGCACCTGTGTAATGACCATGCTGTTTAATCAACTTCATGATATGACACACCAGTCTGGTGGATGGATTATGTTGGCAAAGGACATGCTCACTAACAGGGATGTAAAGAAATTTGTGCACAAAATCTTTTCAGCTTTTTGTGCATATGGCACATTTCTGGGATCTTTTATTTCAGCTCATGAAACATGGGACCAACACTTTACATGTTGCGTTTATATTGTTGTTCATTATAAATCCTTGACGATAACACTAAGTCTGACTTAGTCATGTATGCATACATTTTACATGCAGTGTGTGGTTTAAATAGTTTTTCAATAATCTACTAGAGTCAACCTACCAACCAATGATCTCTCCTGTCTTCTCAGCTGTCAGAGGAAGAGAAGATCCAGCGTTACAGCATCCTCTCTGAGCTCTACCACCTGATTGGTTTCCACCGTAAGTCAGCCTTCTTCAAGCGGGTAGCAGCCATGCAGTGTGTGGCCCCCACCATCCCAGAGCCTGGCTGGAGGGCCTGCTACAAGCTGCTGCTGGAGACCCTGCCTGGATACAGCCTCTCCCTCGACCCCAAAGACTTCAGCAAAGGTACCCGATTGGATATGCCTCTCCTCTGTCTCAAAGTGTCCTATACACACACTGGTGAGGGATCCCCTAGAACTTTTAAATCATCAATAAAAGACACACACACACACCCCTGTTTCAGTAACATCAATACTCAAAGTGAGAAATGTAATAACATTGCCTTCCCCTGCCGTGAGCTTTATTTAAAGGGTCTCCCCTTCAAGAGTTCTTCTCAGGGGTAATACGTATTCAAGGCACCACTTTGCGCATAGAGAGACACAGTTGATTTGAGACCTGCACTGACCCAGGCCTTTATAAACCGCCACTCTGCCTGATGCACACACACACACACACACACACACACACACACACTCATGGTCCTCAGGATAAGCTGCTGTACACCGCAGGCTCTTGAACCTGACCCTGCTCGACCCACTCCACCACGAGGGGTTGGAGCGTAAAAGAAACGCTGACAGACAAAACAACGATTTAGCGTCATCTATATCTCTACTGTGATCCTCGTTCAAAGGACTCACTTGAGGAGAGTTTGTCAGACAGAGAGAGAGAGGCGTTGTTGTTGACCTCCACTTCTATGGAACAGTGAAGGGAAGAGAGGAAAACTATTGTGATTTGTGTCGACTGGATTTCTTCCTCCCGATATTCTTTTACAAAACAAAGACTGACCGACAGGTTGTTCATAAGGCAGCATGCCTTTCTACTACAGCCATGCCTCTGAGACCTTCAGCCTGAGGAGAGGTGTCAGGTGGGAGATAATTGAGCTGTGAGGAGAGCTAGCCAGGCCCCTGGTGCAGGAGGGTAACGTCAGAGGAAATGGGGCTCAAAAGTGCATTCCAACAGGGTACAGGACTGGCGGGCAGAGAGATGAACGAGCGAATTGGTTTTTAATTGGCTCGGGAGCCCTCAGTACTCTCCTCTTTACCAGGTTGAGAGGACCGCCTCTCGCTCCTCTTTATCCTTTCTCTCTCTCCCATCCCTCCCTCAGGCTATTTTTATCTCTGCCTGGCCTCTATTTCCCTCAGTTCAGAGGACATACTGTTTCGAAGACCACAAACTCACAATAAGTCATTTAGCTACCATGCACTCTTCATGCTTAAATTGTACATTTTTTCTGTACCTTTTATTTAACTAGGCAAGTCAGTTTAGAACAAATGTTTAATTTCAATGACTGCCTTGGAACAGTTACCTGCCTAGTTCAGGGGCAGAATGACAGATTTTTACCTTGTCAGCTTGGGGATTTGATCTTGCAACCTTTCGTTTACTAGTCCAACGCTCTAACCACTAGGCTACCTGCCCCCCCAATGACTGTAGGGGAGGACAGTAGTATCAAACGTCCCCTTACATGAAATTGCTAAGTCTCCTACAAGAAGGTACAGTCCCTTTTGATACAGACACTGTGTGACAGGTGGTGTGTTTGTGACAGGTTGAGCATTGTGCTGCGTGTCATTATAATGGTGGTGCTAATTGGATTCCCAGACACCTTGAATACCGCCTCGAAAATACCACAGAAGACATTTAGCTGGGGGAGAGAGAGAGAGGTTCTAGGATACCTTTTATTTATCCTGAACAAAAATATAAACTCAACATACCACAATTTTACTGAGTTAAAGGAAATCAGTCAATTAAAATAAATTCAGACCCTAATCTATGGATTTCACGATTGGGAATACAGAGATACCTTAAAACAAAAAAAGTAGGGGTGTGGATCAGAGAACCAGTCAGTATCCAGTCAGTCAGTGTGACCACCGTTTGCCTCATGCAGTGCTACACATCTCCTTCACATAGAGTTGATCAGGCTGTTGATTGTGGCCTTTGTAATGTTGTCCCACTCCTCTTCAACGGCTGTGAAAAGTTACTGGATATTGGCGGGAACTGGAACACGCTATCGTACACAATCCACAGCATCCCCAACATGCTCAATGGGTAACATGGCCATGGAAGAACTTGTACAATTTCATCTTCCAGGAATTGTGTCCAGATCCTTGCAACATGGGGCCGTGCATTATCATGCTGAAACATGAGGTGATGGCGGCGGATGAATGGCATGACAGTAGGTCTCAGGATCATGTCACGGTATCTCTGTGCATTCAAGTTACCATCAATAAAATGTAATTGTGTTTGTTGTTCATAACTTATGCCTGCCAATACCATAACCCCACCGCCACCATGGGGCACTGTTCACAACGTTGACATCAGCAAACCACTCTCCCACACAACGCCATACACGCTGTCTGCCATCTGCCCGGAATAGTTGAAACCAGGGTTCATCCATGAAGACCACACTTCTCCAGCGTGCCAGTGGCGATGGAAGGTTAGGATTTGCCTACTGAAGACTGCAGTCAGGTCAAGAACCTGGTGAGGACGATGAGCACGCAGATGAGCTTCCCTGAGCGTTTCTGACAGTTGGTGCAACAATTATTCGGTTGTGCAAACCCACAGTTTCATCAGCTGTCCAGGTGGCTGGTTTCAGACGATGCCGTAAGTGAAGAAGCTGGATGTGGAGGGCCTGGCGTGGATGCACTTCTGCTGTTGTGCGGCCGGTTGGACGCGCTGCCAAATTCTCTTAACTTTGGAGTCGTGTTATGGTAGAGAAATTAACATTCAATTCTCGGGTAACAGCTCTGGTGGACATTCCTGCATTCAGGATGCCAATTGCCCGCTCCCTCAACTTGAGACATCTGTGGCATTGTGGTGTTTGACAACTGCACATTTTAGTGGCCTTTTATTTTCCCCAGCACAAGGTGCACCTGTGTAATGATCATGCTTTTTACTTAGCTACTTCATATGCCACACCTGTCAGGTGGATGGATTATATTGGCAGAGAATAAATGTTAACAGGGATGTAAACAAATTTGTGCACAAGATTTGAGATAAACATTTTTGGGATCTTTTATTTCAGCTCATGAAACATGGGACTACCGCTTTACATTTTATTTTTGTTCAGTGTAGCAGTTAAGGAGTTAATACAGAGCTCCCATGCATGGAGAGAGTGACAGAGAGCAAGGGGGAGAGAGGGAGAGCAGCAGCCACAGTGTGTCTTCCTCTGTATTGGTGCCCTTCAGATAAGCAGCGGTAGCATCACATGGTGTTACAGACAGGTGGATGCTGCTATATATAGATTGCTTAGTGGGCGCCACAGGAGGAGGAAATGGCTTAGGCGAGATTTGCATTAATATGATTTTTGCACATGACAGAAAATATATATATTTATTAATAATATCCTCCAACAGTAGAGGGAACACTTATGACGGACAAGCATCTTGGTCACGAGTTCTTTTAGCCCCACAGACTGTGTTGCTCAGGGAGTAATTGATTCTTATTTACCTCTATCCTTTTTTCCTTCTCTCTCTCTCTCTCTCTCTCTCATGCTTTCTCTCTCTCTCTCTCATGCTTTCTCTCTCTCTCTCTTTCTCTTGTGCTCATGCTTTCTCTCTCTCTCTCTTTCTCTTGTGCTCATGCTCTCTCTCTCTTTCTCTTGTGCTCATGCTCTCTCTCTCTTTCTCTTGTGCTCATGCTCTCTCTCTCTCTCTCTTGTGCTCATGCTCTCTCTCTCTCTCTTTCTCTTGTGCTCATGCTCTCTCTCTCTCTCTCTCTCTCTCTCGCGCTCATGCTTTCTCTCTCTCTCTCTCGCGCTCATGCTTTCTCTCTCTCTCGCGCTCATGCTTTCTCTCTCTCTCAAGATTTCTGCTGCAGAACACAAATAACATTGAGCCAACGGGCACAGCTCACAATCTCACATGTTGCTCTTGTACGAGAATGTTGGGATGACCCCCCCCTTACTGGTATCAAATCCTGCATGCCATATATCCTGCAGTTGTGCCCTTGAGCAAGGCATTGAATCCCTAGAACCAGCTCCAGCGGTGCAGTAGTATGGCTGCCCTCTGCTCCGACCTCTGTATGTGTGTCTTTTCAGAGGGGCTGGGATGGTTAATGTAGAACATGTACATTTTGACATTAAAATCATCTCCTCTCCCCCAGGTTCCCACCGTGGCTGGGCGGCGGTACAGATGCGTCTGCTCCATGAGCTGGTGTACGCATCACGTCGTATGGGAAACCCCGGCCTGTCTGTCCGCCACCTCTCCTTTCTGCTCCAGACCATGCTGGACTTCCTCTCAGACCAAGGTCAGCCTACACACACACACACACACACACACACACACACACACACACACACACACATTTAGCTCCCCAAGCCTTTAGCTCAAAGGACTACCGAAACCCAGACGGTCTCATTCTCCAGTGTCTTTGAGTGGACACTGTTTCAACATTGTAAGTCGCACCCCTAAACCCCCCTAGAGTCGACCACGCGGTAATCTAATTAGCATACATCCCTTTAACAATCTGTCAGTTTAAGATGGAGATCTGTTTTTTTTTTGCATTGGATGCGTCTCAATCCACCTCATCTGCTGTGAAAAGTGACAGAGACTCGTCTGAAGTCAGCCGGGCTGCCAACTTCTGTCTGTAGTGTCTGAACAGATTGGGCTTCACACCAATATGACCCCTCTGTAGAAAGGTGAGACTCTCACCAACAGATACATGTTTTGCTTTAGGACGCCACAGGCCTCATAAGACTCATCTGAAGGTTCCCCGGTACCAATTAAAACAATTATTGGAAATATAATGAGACTGTTTAGTGCCAAAAATAGGGGTTTAAATAAATAAATAAATACATAATAATATATATAACAAAGGTTTCCTGATAATGCTTGTATCTCTCAGATAGAGGGCAAACACTAAAGAACAAACTTACCTTTGAATTTTTTGGGGGGGACTATCTGTTGTCCATGTGGTGAATCGTTATTCAGTGTGTTTGTACGGGCTTCTAGCAGTAAGGCCAAATTAAATTTTCCATAAAATCATTTTTGTTTATCTTTTTTTTTTTTTTATACTTCAAGGGGTCTTATAATTCAAAATCATATAACCAAATGTTCCCTGGTCTATAGCCTAGTAAACCCCCTACTGAATAGAAAGGAAAATTAATACAAATAGTAACTCTTAAAAACAGAAAGGAAAGAACCTGTCTGACTAGCTCTACTCTAGGTATAACACACATTACATAGTCAAATGTTTTGAAAAACCTACTGCATTTTTCTCCATTTCATACTATTGATCATGTGAGATCATCTGAAATCATCCCCTGACCGCAGCCAACCATGTTCTTTAGGGAAGCCAGCATTGTGCCTGTGGGTGTAATGGTGTGTAATGCTCAACCAAGCCAGTCTCAGCTGGTGGCTGGGTGACAGTGGGCTTAATTTGGACTCAGGAGATAGGTACTCACCCAAGGGGAGGGGGAGGGGGGAGGTAGAGATACAGGGAGGGAGAGCGAGAAAAATATGAACATGTGTATTGTGTGTGTGCATCTGTCAGTTACACACAACAGTCCATACACACAACAGTCCATACAGACAACAAGTAGGTTGCATGGGAGAGGGAGAGAGAGCAGAGAGAGCAGAGTGCCAACAGTATGAAATATTTGCCCATGTCAGCAGCAGCGAGGGACTGTTGCTACGCTGAGGGAGGCTTTGTTCCCATCTACCCAGCATCCTCTCTGTGTAAACCTGCTGGAATAACAGCAGCTCAGCTGTATCCCTGTGGCCGTCATGCAGCCGTGTGTCAGCGGCGGTCACGCTAACAGTGGGCAGTTACAGCCTGTGATGCCTCCAGACAGGAAGGCCAGATGTATGATTTGAGAAATGAGGCTTTTCTATCTGTGACATTTTGTGTGTGTGAGGCTGAGCATAGAAAAAGTGACAGAACATATTTCATTGTTATATTTGAGCTAGCATGTGCACTGATCTCACTCCAGTTGAAACCTGGTCCACCAGACTCCTCACTCCATGCTCGAGTGACTGTTTGAACAGCTTAAAACCTCTATAGTTCTCAGTGAGTTTCTCAATGGTGGCTTTGGCAGAGACACTGTGAAATGAGCCGTGCACAGATCTTTCCCCTCTAAACTGCGGTTCCACGCCTTCTCTCCTCACCCGCCTCTCTCTCTCCCTCTCTCTCTCTCTTTTTGTTTGTCTCGCTCACTTTCCCATCCTCTCTCTCCCTCTTCCTCCCTCCAGCTATTCTCTATCACCCCCCAGCTGTTTGTGTGCAGTGTGGTGATGTCACCCACGGCGGGGGTTATTGCAGGCCGTCTTCTCCCAGCATGCAGTAATGGGGCGCGGCCCCTCGCTGTGTTCGTTGCGTGTCTGGGGAGTTATTGTAGAACACACAGCAGCACAGCTCAGAGGAACAGTGTGACTGTCTCGGCCCAGCAGCTACAGCCTTTTCCTTGAAAGTCACAATCCTGACTTTGTGTGTCAACCCAGCGCCACTTGGTTTGGTATAAAGCTGACAGATGAGGAAGGGGAAACAATATAACCGTTTTCAAATATCCCAGATTGTGCCTTTTAATCCACAGATCTTGGGTGTCATTTATCGACCGTGCGTCCATTTCAAATACACATCTAGTGTACATGGAGATTCTAGGATTTGCGTTTGCAACAAATTGTTGGGATTGATCAAACTGTTGCACACAAATGTTTTAATTGATAAATCAGAGCCATACTATATTTGTAGGGGTTGTGAACTAGCTCTATAACTCTGCCTATAACCCCGCCTGGCCATGATAGTTTCTTAAATATATTGCAATGGCAAATCTGATCACATTTCTGTAGAGGTGTGGGCAGAATGTAATTTTTTGTTGTTTATTTTTCCATATTTGATTTTATCAGTAGATTGTGTTTTCATCTGCATCGTTGACACAGGCTCTGAGATGAAATAGTCTGTCAGGATCCTGTCAAACAGCAATACTGTAGCCTGTACATGCTGCCATTGGCCACCGCGCCGTTCACTTTAGAGCTTGTCTTCTTGAATGAGTGATGAATAGTAGCCTAGTATTTGTAGCAGAATAAACCAGTCATGTCAGAAAAGGAGAGACATGCCCTGCAATATGATTATGACTTAGGAATATAAAACAAAAGTCAAATTAACACATTAGATGACATTCTGCTATGCGGTCTTCTTACCAATGGCAAATTATTCTCTTTTATCATTAGGCCAATATTTATATTACCCGACCATTATTACAATTCCTGTGCATCAATCTCCTCCATTCCCCCAAAGTAACAATATCCTACTTGTTTGCATACAGTCGATCAACCACGAGACGTTGTGTGAACGCATGATTTGAGATTTGCGTGGAGATGCGCGCACACTTCTCTGTCCAATTCAAAATGTGTAATTACCCACGTTTGCAGGAACAACTGTCGCGCGCATCTCTTTTGTGCACACACACCTTGATACACGAGTCCTCTGGTGAAGCCGTGGGGTTTGGCTGCTCCAGAGGGGCTTGTTTGTCTACACAGGTGCACAAACCAAGGAATTTGTTCTGTCCCTCAGCATCGTGGTATGTGACCGACGGTAAACACAATTCAAGTCTTAGAAGTCAACCCCTGTAAAATAATATCGACCCCAGTTCCTCCGTTAAGCACGTTGCTGTCCTCCCATTTAATGTCACAGCAGAAGCTCCCGGGGGAAAGGAAACGTCACGGCTTTGAATTTCAGAGCCCGGCACTTTCAAAGGTCTGTCTTGAGGTGGTAGTGCCTTTTCAAGTCCCTATCGGTGACATTAAAAAACATACCTCAAATGTTTTATTTAAGCTAGGCCTTTGTAGAGAGTGAAGGTAACTGCTTAATGTCTCTGGCTTAGGCGAGGAGAAAAAGGGAGAGTGGTTCAGGAAAAGGTGATCACGCCAAGCTCATTAACGTCACCATTGTGTCATCCTGCCTGGGAGTGGGTGAAGAGAGAGAGAGAGAGAGAGAGAGAGAGGAGGGGGTAGGAGGTAGGAGGAGAGAAAGAGTGGCATCTTTCCTCTCGTTGCATCACAGAAGCTTCAGGACAGCATGGGAGAAAGGGATGAAAGGAGGAAGTAAAGTGTGTGGGGTTTAGGGCTGGGAATTGCCAGGGTTCTCATGATACGATATTATAGTGCCTTCAGAAAGTGTTCACACCCCTTGACTTTTTCCCATCTTGTTGTGTTACAGCCTGAATTTACAATGGATTTAGATTTTTGTCACTGGCCTACATACAATACCCCATAATTCCACTGACGTTGTGTTTTTAGACATTTTTACAAATGAATAAAACATGAAAAGCTGAGTAGTCAACCCTTTTGTTTCGGCAAGCCTAAAAAGTTCAGGAGTAAAAATGTGCTTAACGTAATAAGGTGCATGGACTCACTCTGTGTTCAATAGGTGTTTACCATGATTTATTAATGACTACCTCATCTCTGTACTCCACACATACAATTATCTGTAAGGTCCCTCAGTCGAGCAGTGAATTTCAAACACAGATTCAACCACAAAGACCAGGGAGGTTTTCCAATGCCTCAAAGAAGAGATCTGTTGGTCGATGGGTAAAAAATCAATAAAAGCAGACATTGAATATCTCTTTGAGCATGGGGAAGTTATTAATTACCCTTTTGGATGGTGTATCAATACACCCAGTCACTACAAAGATACCAGGTGGTACTAAGTACCACTCTCCATATTTTCAAGCATAGTGGTGGCTAAATCATGTTATGGGTATGCTTGTAATCTTTAAGGATTGGGATGTTTTTCAGGATAAAAAAGAAACTGAATGGCGCTAAGCACAGGCAACATCCTAGAAGAAAGCTTGAATAATTACAAAAAGGGTCATGGCCAAGTGTTGCACAATCAAGGTGTGTCAAGCTAATAGAGATTTACCCGGAAAGAAGGTGATTCTAACATGTGTTCAGAGATGGATTATACAAAAGTATGTGGACACCCCTTCAAATGAGTGGATTTGGCTATTTCAGCCACACCCTTTCCTGACAGGTGTATAAAATCAAGCACACAGCAATGCAATTGCCATAGACAAACATTGTCAGTAGAATACTCAAAGAAAGGTTCAAATATGACCTTTCGGACTTCCTTGAACTCGTTAGGAAATCACCTTTCATCTCATATCAATCTTGTACGTCTATGACATAGTGTTTTTTTGTTTAAAATCTATGCTTAATGGCTATAAATCCATCTCTGAATGTGCTACCGTGATGAAACCACTCTAGACTGGTGCACTAAGATGTAATGATTGCAGGCACCAGTCTAGAGTGGTTTCATCACGGTAGCACATTCAGAGATGGATTTATGGATTTATAGCCATTAAGCATAGATTTTAAACAAAAAACACTGTCATAGATGTACAAGATTGATATGAGATGAAAGGTGATTTCCTAACGAGTTCAAGGAAGCCAAAAGGTGATATTTGAACCTTTCTTTGAGTATGCAGCATTACTGGTTATTCTTTATGGCCCTCTCATTATAAATAATTCCTTTTGGGGATTACATTTTCGATTACATTTAGCTACATTTAACAAGTTAAAAGAAGATGGAGAACAAGCTATGAAGGAAAAATACTGGAGTTCTGGTGCAGGTACAGACAGCTAACTTGCTCAAAAATAATATTGCGATTTTTGTCAAAACAATACGACGCAATATATTGTCAGAAGTAATATCCCAATTTGTAAATGTATCGATTTCTCTCCCCCCCCCCCCCCCCCACACTATATCAGGGACAGGAGATTATTATCAATATTTTATTTGTTGGCTGTGTGCTGTGGCTCGGAGACTACGATTCAGACCAGGAACTTGCAGGCTCTTACCTATATTGAGTGGAGAAAAGGCCGTAAGAGATTGCTTTTCATGAGACCTATTTTTAGAAATAGTTGTTAAAATGAATAATGTTGGTTGAAGCTTTATCGGGGCAGAAATAGCAATTAAAGGGCTACTTATTCATGGAGTTGTTTGAAAGCCCCTGGCACTCAGCCCCCCCCTGATTTCCCTAGATACTCAGTCACATAAGATGGCCAGTCACTCATTCCATCTCATTACACTGAAGTAAACACACACATTTTCTAAGTCTGTCACTTTTTGCCAGTGTCCCACCCACATTACATTTTCTAGCACTGTAGTCTGGTTAACTGAAAGATGAGGCTTTTCACCTGAAATATGAATGCAGTAAGTAATGTCATTGCAGTTAACTTCTTGTAAGTGCCCAAAACAATAAATCAATCAATTTGTCGTATTTCATTTGACATTCATTTCAGTTTGTATTCTGTCAGCACTTTCAACCACTTCCAACATGGCAGGGCAGTCCATCTTCAGTGACAGTTGGCAGAATCTCCCTCCGTTTAATTGAGACTGTTACTACTGTACTGTCAGGATGTATATATTTTTTTTCTCTCCCCCCCCCCCCCTAGAGTGTCAGTTAAGAGGCCTCACAAAATGTTTTAACATTCTTAGAAGTTCTCACCAGGGGTCCTCTCTTCAGTACCACACCATAGGCTATTGATCTGTTGCTGCTCTGGATGGAAATGTAGGGGTTTGTCTTCAAAACGAGCGTAGGAACTGAGAAATGATAGTCACATCGGTGTCATTTAAGGACATTTTCAAAGTTTAACAAAGTTGAACCTCTTGCGTAAGAATGAATGTAGAATTTGAGTCTTGGATCTGTTTTGCCTTGTTTTAATGAGTTGATTTCTGTGGGATCGTACTAAATAATATATCAACTTGGGTTTTAAGTACTCTGTTCACCGCTTTAGGCCTAATTTAGTACATGTTAACCTCTCTTATGGAGTCTGTATCACTGAGCCCAGTACATGTTACCTCTGTTATGGAGTCTGTGTCACTGAGTCCAGTACATGTTACCTCTGTTATGGAGTCTGTGTCACTGAGTCCAGTACATGTTACCTCTGTTATGGAGTCTGTGTCACTGAGCCCAGTACATGTTACCTCTGTTATGGAGTCTGTGTCACTGAGCCCAGTAAATGCTAGAATGGATTGACTCACTACCAATGCAGTGGTTCATTACTCAATGTGAGCAGTAAAGTGGAGGAGGCAGCGTTTATTTATGGGCTTGCTGGTTGTCCACTCTGTTTCTGGACTCCACCAGGTCAGGGGTTGATAATGTATGGTCTGCAGGTTAAATGGAAAAAGACATGTTTTTGTCTGACTGCGTTTTCTAACTATGTATTTAGAATTTGGAGAGGCACATCATGCGGTCAGGCTATTTAACTGATGTGGGCTTATTTTAAATCTGATTTCCTGTTATTTAGTTTTGGCTCAAGTCTTCCAAAGCTGATACTTATTTATTGAATTGCTTATTTATCTGTCTGCTGACTGATGGACTGACATACTAATTGATGGCAAACGTGTTTTAATTTCCTTTTTAATGTTGACTTATTTAGTCACATTCTGCTCTCGGAAATCTTCAAGTGAAAGTGAGTTGAATAGATTCCCCACAGGAATTGTACTGGAGTTGAAAGCAGCTGTATTTTGGGATGGGGGGGTTGCTGATAGGACACAGAACTTAAATGGGGGAGGGAGCGGAGAGGGAGGGAGAGAGAGAGGGGGGAGGTTTGTGTAATGCTGCAGTGAACTCTTCAAACATGGTGTTTACGTCGCATCATCCCAAAAGGACAATCAATACAGAGTTTTTGTCCTTCACGGTCTGTACTTCACGGTCTGTACTTCACGGTCTGTCCTTCACGGTCTGTCCTTCAACTCTCCATGTTTCTACTGTTAGACTACGTTACTTGGGCTTCCAAATACAATTGACTAAATTGAAATGTAACAGACAGATTCCATGCAGGTTTAGGAACAGGCAGGTAAACAGGGAGATACAGGCAGACGGGCAGGCTGGGAGAGGGGTAGACAGCCAGGCAGGTAAACGGGGAGATACAGGCAGACGGGCAGGCTGAGAGAGGGGTAGACAGCCAGGCAGGTAAACGGGGAGATACAGGCAGACGGGCAGGCTGGGAGAGGGGTAGACAGCCAGGCAGGTAAACGGGGAGATACAGGCAGACGGGCAGGCTGGGAGAGGGGTAGACAACCAGGCAGGTAAACAGGGAGATGCAGGCAGACGGGCAGGCTGGGAGAGGGGTAGACAGCCAGGCAGGTAAACTGGGAGATACAAGCAGACGGGCAGGCTGGGAGAGGGGTAGACAGCCAGGCAGGTAAACGGGAGATACAGGCAGACGGGCAGGCTGGGAGAGGGGTAGACAGCCAGGCAGGTAAACTGGGAGATACAGGCAGACGGGCAGGCTGGGAGAGGGGTAGACAGCCAGGCAGGTAAACTGGGAGATACAAGCAGACGGGCAGGCTGGGAGAGGGGTAGACAGCCAGGCAGGTAAACGGGGAGATACAGGCAGACGGGCAGGCTGGGAGAGGGGTAGACAGCCAGGCAGGTAAACTGGGAGATACAGGCAGACGGGCAGGCTGGGAGAGGGGTAGACAGCCAGGCAGGTAAACGGGGAGATACAGGCAGACGGGCAGGCTGGGAGAGGGGTAGACAGCCAGGCAGGTAAACGGGGAGATACAGGCAGACGGGCAGGCTGGGAGAGGGGTAGACAACCAGGCAGGTAAACTGGGAGATACAGGCAGACGGGCAGGCTGGGAGAGGGGTAGACAACCAGGCAGGTAAACTGGGAGATACAGGCAGACGGGCAGGCTGGGAGAGGGGTAGACAGCCAGGCAGGTAAACGGGGAGATACAGGCAGACGGGCAGGCTGGGAGAGGGGTAGACAGCCAGGCAGGTAAACGGGGAGATACAGGCAGACGGGCAGGCTGGGAGAGGGGTAGACAGCCAGGCAGGTAAACGGGGAGATACAGGCAGACGGGCAGGCTGGGAGAGGGGTAGACAGCCAGGCAGGTAAACGGGGAGATACAGGCAGACTGGCTGGGAGAGGGGTAGACAGCCAGGCAGGTAAACTGGAAGATACAGGCAGGCAGGCTGGGAGAGGGGTAGACAGCCAGGCAGGTAAACGGGGAGATACAGGCAGACTGGCTGGGAGAGGGGTAGACAGCCAGGCAGGTAAACGGGGAGATACAGGCAGAAGGGCAGGCTGGGAGAGGGGTAGACAGCCAGGCAGGTAAACGGGGAGATACAGGCAGAAGGGCAGGCTGGGAGAGGGGTAGAGAGCCAGGCAGGTAAACGGGGAGATACAGGGCAGACGGGCAGGCTGGGAGAGGGGTAGACAGCCAGGCAGGTAAACTGGGAGATACAGGCAGACGGGCAGGCTGGGAGAGGGGTAGACAGCCAGGCAGGTAAACGGGGAGATACAGGCAGACGGGCAGGCTGGGAGAGGGGTAGACAGCCAGGCAGGTAAACGGGGAGATACAGGCAGACGGGCAGGCTGGGAGAGGGGTAGACAGCCAGGCAGGTAAACGGGGAAATACAGGCAGACGGGCAGGTTGGGAGAGGGGTAGACAGCCAGGCAGGTAAACGGGGAGATACAGGCAGACGGGCAGGCTGGGAGAGGGGTAGACAGCCAGGCAGGTAAACGGGGAGATGCAGGCTGGGAGAGGGGTCGACAGCCAGGCAGGTAAACGGGGAGATGCAGGCTGGGAGAGGGGTTGACAGCCAGGCAGGTAAACGGGGAGATGCAGGCAGACGGGCAGGCTGGGAGAGGGGTAGACAGCCAGGCAGGTAAACGGGGAGATGCAGGCAGACGGGCAGGCTGGGAGAGGGGTAGACAGCCAGGCAGGTAAACGGGGAGATGCAGGCAGACGGGCAGGCTGGGAGAGGGATAGACAGCCAGGCAGGTAAACTGGGAGATGCAGGCAGACGGGCAGGCTGGGAGAGGGGTAGACAGCCAGGCAGGTAAACGGGGAGATACAGGCAGACGGGCAGGCTGGGAGAGGGGTCGACAGCCAGGCAGGTAAACGGGAGATGCAGGCAGACGGGCAGGCTGGGAGAGGGGTAGACAGCCAGGCAGGTAAACGGGGAGATACAGGCAGACGGGCAGGCTGGGAGAGGGGTAGACAGGTAGACTGGCTGGGAGAGGGGTAGACAGCCAGGCAGGTAAACGGGGAGATACAGGCTGGGAGAGGGGTAGACAGCCAGGCAGGTAAACGGGGAGATACAGGCAGACGGGCAGGCTGGGAGAGGGGTAGACGGGCAGGCTGGGAGAGGGGTAGACGGGCAGGCTGGGAGAGGGGTAGACGGGCAGGCTGGGAGAGGGGTAGACAGGCAGACTGGCTGGGAGAGGGGTAGACAGCCAGGCAGGTAAACGGGGAGATACAGGCAGGCAGGCTGGGAGAGGGGTAGACAGCCATGCAGGTAAACGGGGAGATACAGGCAGACGGGCAGGCTGGGAGAGGGGTAGACAGCCAGGCAGGTAAACGGGGAGATACAGGCAGGCAGGCTGGGAGAGGGGTAGACAGCCAGGCGGGTAAACGGGAGATACAGGCAGACGGGCAGGCTGGGAGAGGGGTAGACGGGCAGGCTGGGAGAGGGGTAGACAGGCAGACTGGCTGGGAGAGGGGTAGACAGCCAGGCAGGTAAACGGGAGATACAGGCAGGCAGGCTGGGAGAGGGGTAGACAGCCATGCAGGTAAACGGGGAGATACAGGCAGACGGGCAGGCTGGGAGAGGGGTAGACAGCCAGGCAGGTAAACGGGGGAGATACAGGCAGGCAGGCTGGGAGAGGGGTAGACAGCCAGGCAGGTAAACGGGGAGATACAGGCAGACGGGCAGGCTGGGGAGAGGGGTCGACAGCCAGGCAGGTAAACGGGGAGATGCAGGCAGACGGGCAGGCTGGGAGAGGGGTAGACAGCCAGGCAGGTAAACGGGGAGATACAGGCAGACGGGCAGGCTGGGAGAGGGGTAGACAGGTAGACTGGCTGGGAGAGGGGTAGACAGCCAGGCAGGTAAACGGGGAGATACAGGCTGGGAGAGGGGTAGACAGCCAGGCAGGTAAACGGGGAGATACAGGCAGACGGGCAGGCTGGGAGAGGGGTAGACGGGCAGGCTGGGAGAGGGGTAGACGGGCAGGCTGGGAGAGGGGTAGACAGGCAGACTGGCTGGGAGAGGGGTAGACAGCCAGGCAGGTAAACGGGGAGATACAGGCAGGCAGGCTGGGAGAGGGGTAGACAGCCATGCAGGTAAACGGGGAGATACAGGCAGACGGGCAGGCTGGGAGAGGGGTAGACAGCCAGGCAGGTAAACGGGGAGATACAGGCAGGCAGGCTGGGAGAGGGGTAGACAGCCAGGCAGGTAAACGGGGAGATACAGGCAGACAGGCAGGCTGGGAGAGGGGTAGACGGGCAGGCTGGGAGAGGGGTAGACGGGCAGGCTGGGAGAGGGGTAGACAGGCAGACTGGCTGGGAGAGGGGTAGACAGCCAGGCAGGTAAACGGGGAGATACAGGCAGGCAGGCTGGGAGAGGGGTAGACAGCCAGGCAGGTAAACGGGGAGATGCAGGCTGGGAGAGGGGTCGACAGCCAGGCAGGTAAACGGGGAGATGCAGGCTGGGAGAGGGGTTGACAGCCAGGCAGGTAAACGGGGAGATGCAGGCAGACGGGCAGGCTGGGAGAGGGGTAGACAGCCAGGCAGGTAAACGGGGAGATGCAGGCAGACGGGCAGGCTGGGAGAGGGGTAGACAGCCAGGCAGGTAAACGGGGAGATGCGGGCAGGCTGGGAGAGGGATAGACAGCCAGGCAGGTAAACTGGGAGATGCAGGCAGACGGGCAGGCTGGGAGAGGGGTAGACAGCCAGGCAGGTAAACGGGGAGATACAGGCAGACGGGCAGGCTGGGAGAGGGGTCGACAGCCAGGCAGGTAAACGGGGAGATGCAGGCAGACGGGCAGGCTGGGAGAGGGGTAGACAGCCAGGCAGGTAAACGGGGAGATACAGGCAGACGGGCAGGCTGGGAGAGGGGTAGACAGGTAGACTGGCTGGGAGAGGGGTAGACAGCCAGGCAGGTAAACGGGGAGATACAGGCTGGGAGAGGGGTAGACAGCCAGGCAGGTAAACGGGGAGATACAGGCAGACGGGCAGGCTGGGAGAGGGGTAGACGGGCAGGCTGGGAGAGGGGTAGACGGGCAGGCTGGGAGAGGGGTAGACAGGCAGACTGGCTGGGAGAGGGGTAGACAGCCAGGCAGGTAAACGGGGAGATACAGGCAGGCAGGCTGGGAGAGGGGTAGACAGCCATGCAGGTAAACGGGGAGATACAGGCAGACGGGCAGGCTGGGAGAGGGGTAGACAGCCAGGCAGGTAAACGGGGAGATACAGGCAGGCAGGCTGGGAGAGGGGTAGACAGCCAGGCGGGTAAACGGGGAGATACAGGCAGACGGGCAGGCTGGGAGAGGGGTAGACGGGCAGGCTGGGAGAGGGGTAGACAGGTAGACTGGCTGGGAGAGGGGTAGACAGCCAGGCAGGTAAACGGGGAGATACAGGCAGGCAGGCTGGGAGAGGGGTAGACAGCCATGCAGGTAAACGGGGAGATACAGGCAGACGGGCAGGCTGGGAGAGGGGTAGACAGCCAGGCAGGTAAACGGGGAGATACAGGCAGGCAGGCTGGGAGAGGGGTAGACAGCCAGGCAGGTAAACGGGGAGATACAGGCAGACGGGCAGGCTGGGAGAGGGGTCGACAGCCAGGCAGGTAAACGGGGAGATGCAGGCAGACGGGCAGGCTGGGAGAGGGGTAGACAGCCAGGCAGGTAAACGGGGAGATACAGGCAGACGGGCAGGCTGGGAGAGGGGTAGACAGGTAGACTGGCTGGGAGAGGGGTAGACAGCCAGGCAGGTAAACGGGGAGATACAGGCTGGGAGAGGGGTAGACAGCCAGGCAGGTAAACGGGGAGATACAGGCAGACGGGCAGGCTGGGAGAGGGGTAGACGGGCAGGCTGGGAGGGGGTAGACGGGCAGGCTGGGAGAGGGGTAGACAGGCAGACTGGCTGGGAGAGGGGTAGACAGCCAGGCAGGTAAACGGGGAGATACAGGCAGGCAGGCTGGGAGAGGGGGTAGACAGCCATGCAGGTAAACGGGGAGATACAGGCAGACGGGCAGGCTGGGAGAGGGGTAGACAGCCAGGCAGGTAAACGGGGGAGATACAGGCAGGCAGGCTGGGAGAGGGGTAGACAGCCAGGCAGGTAAACGGGGAGATACAGGCAGACAGGCAGGCTGGGAGAGGGGTAGACGGGCAGGCTGGGAGAGGGGTAGACGGGCAGGCTGGGAGAGGGGTAGACAGGCAGACTGGCTGGGAGAGGGGTAGACAGCCAGGCAGGTAAACGGGGAGATACAGGCAGGCAGGCTGGGAGAGGGGTAGACAGCCAGGCAGGTAAACGGGGAGATGCAGGCTGGGAGAGGGGTCGACAGCCAGGCAGGTAAACGGGGAGATGCAGGCTGGGAGAGGGGTTGACAGCCAGGCAGGTAAACGGGGAGATGCAGGCAGACGGGCAGGCTGGGAGAGGGGTAGACAGCCAGGCAGGTAAACGGGGAGATGCAGGCAGACGGGCAGGCTGGGAGAGGGGTAGACAGCCAGGCAGGTAAACGGGGAGATGCAGGCAGACGGGCAGGCTGGGAGAGGGATAGACAGCCAGGCAGGTAAACTGGGAGATGCAGGCAGACGGGCAGGCTGGGAGAGGGGTAGACAGCCAGGCAGGTAAACGGGGAGATACAGGCAGACGGGCAGGCTGGGAGAGGGGTCGACAGCCAGGCAGGTAAACGGGGAGATGCAGGCAGACGGGCAGGCTGGGAGAGGGGTAGACAGCCAGGCAGGTAAACGGGGAGATACAGGCAGACGGGCAGGCTGGGAGAGGGGTAGACAGGTAGACTGGCTGGGAGAGGGGTAGACAGCCAGGCAGGTAAACGGGGAGATACAGGCTGGGAGAGGGGTAGACAGCCAGGCAGGTAAACGGGGAGATACAGGCAGACGGGCAGGCTGGGAGAGGGGTAGACGGGCAGGCTGGGAGAGGGGTAGACGGGCAGGCTGGGAGAGGGGTAGACAGGCAGACTGGCTGGGAGAGGGGTAGACAGCCAGGCAGGTAAACGGGGAGATACAGGCAGGCAGGCTGGGAGAGGGGTAGACAGCCATGCAGGTAAACGGGGAGATACAGGCAGACGGGCAGGCTGGGAGAGGGGTAGACAGCCAGGCAGGTAAACGGGGAGATACAGGCAGGCAGGCTGGGAGAGGGGTAGACAGCCAGGCGGGTAAACGGGGAGATACAGGCAGACGGGCAGGCTGGGAGAGGGGTAGACGGGCAGGCTGGGAGAGGGGTAGACAGGCAGACTGGCTGGGAGAGGGGTAGACAGCCAGGCAGGTAAACGGGGAGGTACAGGCAGGCAGGCTGGGAGAGGGGTAGACAGCCATGCAGGTAAACGGGGAGATACAGGCAGACGGGCAGGCTGGGAGAGGGGTAGACAGCCAGGCAGGTAAACGGGGAGATACAGGCAGGCAGGCTGGGAGAGGGGTAGACAGCCAGGCAGGTAAACGGGGAGATACAGGCAGACGGGCAGGCTGGGAGAGGGGTCGACAGCCAGGCAGGTAAACGGGGAGATGCAGGCAGACGGGCAGGCTGGGAGAGGGGTAGACAGCCAGGCAGGTAAACGGGGAGATACAGGCAGACGGGCAGGCTGGGAGAGGGGTAGACAGGTAGACTGGCTGGGAGAGGGGTAGACAGCCAGGCAGGTAAACGGGGAGATACAGGCTGGGAGAGGGGTAGACAGCCAGGCAGGTAAACGGGGAGATACAGGCAGACGGGCAGGCTGGGAGAGGGGTAGACGGGCAGGCTGGGAGAGGGGTAGACGGGCAGGCTGGGAGAGGGGTAGACAGGCAGACTGGCTGGGAGAGGGGTAGACAGCCAGGCAGGTAAACGGGGAGATACAGGCAGGCAGGCTGGGAGAGGGGTAGACAGCCATGCAGGTAAACGGGGAGATACAGGCAGACGGGCAGGCTGGGAGAGGGTAGACAGCCAGGCAGGTAAACGGGGAGATACAGGCAGGCAGGCTGGGAGAGGGGTAGACAGCCAGGCGGGTAAACGGGGAGATACAGGCAGACGGGCAGGCTGGGAGAGGGGTAGACGGGCAGGCTGGGAGAGGGGTAGACGGGCAGGCTGGGAGAGGGGTAGACAGGCAGACTGGCTGGGAGAGGGGTAGACAGCCAGGCAGGTAAACGGGGAGATACAGGCAGGCAGGCTGGGAGAGGGGTAGACAGCCATGCAGGTAAACGGGGAGATACAGGCAGACGGGCAGGCTGGGAGAGGGGTAGACAGCCAGGCAGGTAAACGGGGAGATACAGGCAGGCAGGCTGGGAGAGGGGTAGACAGCCAGGCTGGGAGAGGGGTAGACAGGCAGACTGGCTGGGAGAGGGGTAGACAGCCAGGCAGGTAAACGGGGAGATACAGGGCAGACGGGCAGGCTGGGAGAGGGGTAGACAGCCAGGCAGGTAAACTGGGAGATACAGGCAGACAGGCAGGCTGGGAGAGGGGTAGACAGCCAGGCAGGTAAACGGGGAGATACAGGCAGACGGGCAGGCTGGGAGAGGGGTAGACAGCCAGGCAGGTAAACGGGGAGATACAGGCAGACGGGCAGGCTGGGAGAGGGGTAGACAGCCAGGCAAGTAAACGGGGAAATACAGGCAGACGGGCAGGCTGGGAGAGGGGTAGACAGCCAGGCAGGTAAACGGGGAGATACAGGCAGACGGGCAGGCTGGGAGAGGGGTAGACAGGCAGACTGGCTGGGAGAGGGGTAGACAGGCAGGCAGGTAAACGGGGAGATACAGGCAGGCAGGCTGGGAGAGGGGTAGACAGCCATGCAGGTAAACGGGGAGATACAGGCAGACGGGCAGGCTGGGAGAGGGGTAGACAGCCAGGCAGGTAAACGGGGAGATGCAGGCTGGGAGAGGGGTCGACAGCCAGGCAGGTAAACGGGGAGATGCAGGCAGACGGGCAGGCTGGGAGAGGGGTCGACAGCCAGGCAGGTAAACGGGGAGATGCAGGCAGACGGGCAGGCTGGGAGAGGGGTAGACAGCCAGGCAGGTAAACGGGGAGATGCAGGCAGACGGGCAGGCTGGGAGAGGGGTAGACAGCCAGGCAGGTAAACGGGGAGATACAGGCAGACGGGCAGGCTGGGGGTAGACAGCCAGGCAGGTAAACGGGGAGATACAGGCAGACGGGCAGGCTGGGAGAGGGGTAGACAGCCAGGCAGGTAAACGGGGAGATACAGGCAGACGGGCAGGCTGGGAGAGGGGTAGACAGCCAGGCAGGTAAACGGGGAGATACAGGCAGACGGGCAGGCTGGGAGAGGGGTAGACAGCCAGGCAGGTAAACGGGGAGATGCAGGCAGACGGGCAGGCTGGGAGAGGGGTAGACAGCCAGGCAGGTAAACGGGGAGATACAGGCAGGCAGGCTGGGAGAGGGGTTGACAGCCAGGCAGGTAAACGGGGAGATGCAGACAGACGGGCAGGCTGGGAGAGGGGTAGACAGCCAGGCAGGTAAACGGGGAGATACAGGCTGGGAGAGGGGTAGACAGCCAGGCAGGTAAACGGGGAGATACAGGCAGACGGGCAGGCTGGGAGAGGGGTAGACAGGTAGACTGGCTGGGAGAGGGGTAGACAGCCAGGCAGGTAAACGGGGAGATACAGGCAGGCAGGCTGGGAGAGGGGTAGACAGCCATGCAGGTAAACGGGGAGATACAGGCAGACGGGCAGGCTGGGAGAGGGGTAGACAGCCAGGCAGGTAAACGGGGAGATACAGGCAGGCAGGCTGGGAGAGGGGTAGACAGCCTGGCGGGTAAACGGGGAGATACAGGGAGAGGGGTAGACGGGCAGGCTGGGAGAGGGGTAGACAGGCAGACTGGCTGGGAGAGGGGTAGACAGCCAGGCAGGTAAACGGGGAGATACAGGCAGGCAGGCTGGGAGAGGGGTAGACAGCCATGCAGGTAAACGGGGAGATACAGGCAGACGGGCAGGCTGGGAGAGGGGTAGACAGCCAGGCAGGTAAACTGGGAGATACAGGCAGGCAGGCTGGGAGAGGGGTAGACAGCCAGGCGGGTAAACGGGGAGATACAGGCAGACGGGCAGGCTGGGAGAGGGGTAGACAGCCAGGCAGGTAAACGGGGAGATGCAGGCTGGGAGAGGGGTCGACAGCCAGGCAGGTAAACGGGGAGATGCAGGCAGACGGGCAGGCTGGGAGAGGGGTCGACAGCCAGGCAGGTAAACGGGGAGATGCAGGCAGACGGGCAGGCTGGGAGAGGGGTAGACAGCCAGGCAGGTAAACGGGGAGATGCAGGCAGACGGGCAGGCTAGGAGAGGGGTAGACAGCCAGGCAGGTAAACGGGGAGATACAGGCAGACGGGCAGGCTGGGAGAGGGGTAGACAGCCAGGCAGGTAAACGGGGAGATACAGGCAGACGGGCAGGCTGGGAGAGGGGTAGACAGCCAGGCAGGTATACGGGGAGATACAGGCAGGCAGGCTGGGAGAGGGGTCGACAGCCAGGCAGGTAAACGGGGAGATACAGGCAGGCAGGCTGGGAGAGGGGTAGACAGCCAGGCAGGTAACCTGGGAGATCAAATCAAATCAAATTTATTTATATAGCCCTTCGTACATCAGCTGATATCTCAAAGTGCTGTACAGAAACCCAGCCTAAAACCCCAAACAGCAAACAATGCAGGTGTAAAAGCACGTAGGGGGGTAGACAGCATGTGACAAATAACATTTGATTTGATTTAAAATCTCAGTCAGGAGTGCCATTATTGAAAACATTGCTTTATATAAATGATTTATCTATCAACCTGTTTTTACAGAGAACATTCCTGGAACTTAGAAAGGTCCCCAAAAGAAGGTTTCTCTCCTCCAGGCTATTTTATATGCTGCATGCAGCATTTCTCTGCTTGTTCAACCATTATCACTAAGCCACTTCCCAACACTGCAAACACACAACACTGAATGTGACTTGCCTTGTAATAAAGAGGGCTTTAACATCCCTTTAAAACCTTCTTTTGGGGACCTTTCTAAGTTCCAGGAATGTTCTCTGTAAAAACAGGTTGATAGATAAATCATTTATATAAAGCAATGTTTTCAATAATGGCACTCCTGACTGAGATTTTAAATCAAATCAAATGTTATTTGTCACATGCGCCGAATTCTCCAGGTGTAGACCTCACTTACAAGCCCATTTTTTGAAAGAAAAAACTGTTAAGTATTTCCTCAAATAAATTGAAGTAAAAATGTAATAAATAAAATGTAATTAATGAATGAATAATTAAGGAGCAACAATACAATAAGAGTAGCGAGGCTATATACAGGGGGTACCGGTACAATGTGCGGGGGCACAGGTGTCGAGGTAATATGTAAATGTAGGTTGTGGTAAAGTGATTCGGTCACGGATGTTCTGTTTCCTGACATTGCTCTGCTCTTCAGTCTATCAGATGTACTCTCCTCAACGACCTCCGTCTAAAGGACATGTTTGCCTGAGTCCTGGATCTGAACCACAGTAGGTTCTGTCTGTGCTGCTCTGTTGCTCAGGCTCATAATGTGATATTTTGTGGCTGTCCAAGCAGGGGTGTGTAGTGGGGAACTGAGAAGTAGCCTATCCAGGAGCTTGGCTGGAGTATAGATGTGTATATCTCTCTCAGCCCGCCCCTGTGGTGTGAGACCCGGCCAGCAGAGTAACTCATAGAGACATGTTTGTATGCAACTGAAGCAGCGAGTCTGAGTGATGATACAGCACTGCTCTAAACATCTTTATTGATCCAGCTACTGACTTAAAACCTGAAGGATGGGGAAGAAGAGAGGGCTGGCCTGGAGCTGGGTTATTTGTGTTCTCCTCAATTAAATATTTTCTATTTAACGAGGCAAGTCCGTTAAGAACAAATTCTTATTTACAATGATGGCCTACCCCGGCCAAACCTGGACAACACTGGGCCAATTGTGCGCCGCCCTATGGGACTCCCAATCACAGCCGGATGTGACAGCCTGGAATCGATCCAGGAGCTAGTGACGCCTCTACCACTGAGATGCAGTGCCTTAGACCGCTGTGATACAGCCTGGAATCGAACC
The DNA here is from genome assembly GCF_034236695.1 of Oncorhynchus nerka. Lineage (NCBI taxonomy): Eukaryota > Metazoa > Chordata > Actinopteri > Salmoniformes > Salmonidae > Oncorhynchus > Oncorhynchus nerka. Next base: position 70,291,219 of record NC_088399.1, on the reverse strand, counting down.
AGGGTCT